>NW_027205603.1:46985132-47025132 GCF_024711535.1 Dipodomys merriami
TGGCAGAAATAGAGCCCTTTCTTCACCTGAGCCTGAAACAGAGTTATTGTTCTCAGGTGTTTCCTTCATCATATGCATTTACCCGTCTGAAATCGCAGGAAATGGTTTTTCCATCAGTGGGCTTGTACACGGACCCTCTCCAGCAAAGGGCTTGATCTTTTCTGATTTGAACCTGAAAGTTTCCCTGCCTTCATTTCCCTTCAGTCTCTTTAAAAGTCCCCAACCCCTCCCCCCATACACACACCTCAAAAAAAATTTTTTTTGAAAGCCAGAACCTTTACTCTCTGGGGTGTTTTTCAGTAAACAGTAACGCTACATAAACACCTTTTGCACTTGCAAGTTACAGAGAATTTAAATTTTACCCCTGTGTGCATGCATGTTTCTTAAGGCACATGGATAAACCCTGGCTGAGGTGCAATCAGATACTACTAGCTAATTGGGGATGCGGTTGCTATGTCAAGGTGGGGTTGTAAACAAAGTAACTTTAAACTCTTAGAAAATCTTTCACTAGGAGCAGATTTCTTCCCAGAGAAGTGGGAAATGGAATATGGTCTTTGGAAAGGTAGATAATTTTATTTTCCCCTAATGTTTAGTATCCCTGCTTTCTAAAACACTGCTGCTACATGTACCAAATCCAGATTCCTAAGGTGGTGATTTAATTTTTATCTTAATAAAGACCATATCTAGGTTTTCTTTTCTGCTCCAAGCCTCTGGACTTTCATGTAATCTTAGCCAGTTGCTGAAGGCAAGCGGCTTTCCTGAGCAAGGCCTAGATCTACTCTTTTGAGGACTATGCTTTTTACTCTCCCAGGTGTTTTATTTGGTTTCTAATTCTATTTGCATCAGTCCTAGGATTTTCCAAATGTTCCCTGATAATGAAAAGCTTTAGGTTCAGAAAGGTGTATGCTTGCATTCTCTTTAGTTCCAGGAGCTTGTGTCACAAACCTTTCTGTTGGTATTTGGTAGGTTTGGCACTTAAGGCCCAAGACTAGGTTTTCCAGCAGAGACCCAGAACTTCAAAGGCCTGTCAACTCAAAAGTAGCTGATGCTCACCTGTCTAGGAAGCTGGGCATTGCAAGCATTTCCTGTTTTTAACTCATTTGATTTGTTGCTCTTACCCTCTGTCTAGAATTTCTATTTTTGAAGTATTACATACCTGATGTCACTTGTGACCTCTGCTGTAGCAGTGCATCAAGATACTGGGTAGCAATGTGTGTGAGTGCGGGTAGATTTCATATTCAGTAGGGGGTATTTAAAAGTATGTCTATTCTGAGTTTTAGTTAATTATCTTTTAATGAAAGTGTCACTCATATTCACATCTGTAATATTGGAAAGAGATAATTAGATTTTCAAATGAGAATCAGCCACCTTAAATTTTGCACCAGAAAATACCAAGTATATTTCATTCTAATGAGATCTGTAGTGGGGGTTTTAAAATTCATCATAATGTGCTTCAAGAAAGATAACTCAACAGACTCCAGAGATGAAAGGTTTTTTTCCCCTAAGTCTTCTTAAAGCTATTACATTGAACTTATGCAATTCTGATAAAATATTCAAGAATATTACATAAAAGCTAGAATCGTACTTCCAGTATCACCCTTGTAACCACTACTTATTCTCATTTGGAAGTTTACTTTGACTAAACTAACCGCTTCCATCATCCTAGCCTTGGGTTTTCCCTACTGCCTAAGCAAGAGAAAGATGCTAGTTTAAATAGAATGCCTGCGGATCCAGACACTAATTCCTTCTTTCAAATAGGCTGGGCCAAGCGCCGCTGTTTGCACACAGCCAGGCACCCTTTATTTACATACATCTGCATATTTGCTCAGACCCCCGCTTTCGCCATCAAAGTGTGGTTCGTGTGCTTAGTATAATAAAATGGATAGAGAAAAGCTCATTACCCTAACTCAGATTTCTCCTTAAAGCTCCCTAGTAAACAAATCTCTAGTCCGATAGTAATTACTTCATCTCATTAAAAAAAAAATCTCGAATTGTTACAGGGCATTGCTTTGGTGGCATTTATATTTTATATTCTTCCTCTCCTCGCTCCCTCTGTGGTGTGTGTGTGTGTGTGTGTGTGTGTGTGTGTGTGTGTGTGTGTGTGTGTTGAAGTTTGAGAGTTGTACGCAGGGGTGCGTGGGGTGTGAGCCCCGAGGTCCCCATCCCCAGTCCTCTCTGCGGTCGCCTGGTCCAGGGCTCCAGCCGCAGTGCTCCGAGCCTTGGAAGTCGCTAGGCTCCGGGGCTGCTCTGAGTCCCGGCTGCGCGTCATTTTCAGTCTGGGGAATGTTGATCACCTCACTAATTACACCTCTCTCCCCCCCCTCCCTCTCCCTCTCCCTCGCTCTCCTCTCTCATTCCCAGAGTGCATATCGGGAATAGACACACAAAGACATGCGCACTCAACTTAATCAGCCATTTTTTTTAAACAGGGCTAAAACGATAATAATTAGCAGAATAAAGACATATCGGATTTTCATTTCCTTTCCTCCTTTTCCCAACCCCTTCACAACCAAACAGCGAGACCGCGGTCGGCACATGCTTTAACTCCTCCGGACCCCCGAGGACCGCTCCATGCCCCCCACTTTCTGCTCCAGCGTTTTTATTTTCACCCAATAAAGTTCGAGGATTATTTTTTATTATTTTTTTATTTTTTTAATGAACCCTCTCGTTTTACTTGGATGTAATCAGCTGTAAGTAAAATAAAAGCAAAACAAAAAAGAGGCGAAGATCGAGTAGGAACTGCAGGGGAAATGGAAAGTAAGTTTTTTCTTTAACTTTTATTGAGTAGTTTGTGTTAAATTTAGGTCGAGTATCGATTATCTTTCCAGCCTGATCTTGCACAATCTTTGATATTTCGCTCCCTCTCTCTCCCTCTCCGCCTCTCGCTCTCAGCCCCTCGCTCGCTCGCTCGCTCGCTCTCGCTGGCTCTCCCACACATCCCTCATCCCGACCATCTCTTCCGCTCTGCCCCCCTTTTTTCTGTCTCTTTCCCTCTTTTTTTTTGGCTCCTGGATTTGCTCCGCCGAGGGAGGGAGAGGGCACGGAGGGGCTTGATTTTCCACTCTGTTTGGGGAGCTACGTTTTTCGCGATTTAACTTTTGGATGAAGTGACGTTTGGCCGAGCAGTTTTTTTAACTCTCTCTCTCTCTCTCTCTCTCTCTCTCTCTCTCTCTCTCTCTCTCTCTCTCTCTCTCTCTCTCTCTCTCTCCTCACTCTCTTTTTCTTTCTTTTTTGCCCCCACCCCCGTCTTTTTCACCACGATGCCAGGGCTCTCCCGTGGCTGTGGGGAAAACTGTCAGCTCCGCAGCAGCGCGGGCACTGCCGGGGGGGGGTCCCCCCGCGAGCCCCGAGATCACGCACCCCGAACGGGAGATGGCTCCTTTCTCTAAACCCACCCTCCGAAAGTTTGGACGTGGGTCGGGGGAGTTTGGAGCCCCCATCTCGGGCTCTCTCGCTGATTTACCCTCCCCCGCCCCTGGTTCAGCCTGTTTCCTTCCCCCGGTTACCATCCTTTCCTCCGTTTCTCCTTCTCAAGTTCTCCTCCCCCGCACCCCCCCCCCGAAGGGCACTACTCGCGTGGGGCTGGCGGAGGCCCGGGTGCCGTGCGCCCGGAGCAGGGAGGTTCGGAAAGGATGGGGCGGGCGCAGGGGCTGGGACTGCGGGTAGACACCCGCGGGCTCGGGCAGGCGGCGGCCGGGCTGCCCGCCGCGGCGCCGGGCCGGGAGCCGGGAGCGGGAGGCTGCGTGCGGGCGCGTTCACCGCCGGGGTGCCTTAGATGGGAGCGGAGACGGCCGCGGCTGGGGATCCAACAGAAAAACCTTTTTTTTTTTTTTTTTTTTTTGCAAAGGGCAAGCTGTGTGTGTGAGTGAGTGAGTGTGTGTGTGTGTGTGTGTGTGTGTGTGTGTGTGTGTGTGTGTGTGTGTGTACTAAGGGGCTGTGGCCGACTGTGAGAACTGATTCATTCCCTGGTTAACCCCCCCCCCCCGCCACCCCCGGGCCCCAAAAGGGTTTCAAGTCTACCGATGAACTTCACCTCCTTTAGCTTCTCCCGCCACCGAGCGCGCCTTCCGGCCGGCTGGAGCGGCTGGGCGCAGCGGCTGGAATGCGCCGGGTCTCGCCTTTTTTCTATTCTACCCCCACCTCCCATTCTTTTCTACCGAAAAAAAAATATGTATATATATATATATATTAATAAATCTCTCCTGAAATTGTATAAAGTTTCTCAGCCGATGCCCAAGTTACAGGAGGTCCCCCATCCTGCTCCCCTTCCCCCAGAAGATCGTGTACTGGTTTGTATTTCTTTTGTTACCTGCGATCCGGGCGGGGGGCTCCTTTCTGGCCGGCTCGGGCTTGGGGTCCGGCCCCGAGAGGAGGCTCGCTCCGGCGGGCTCCTTTGGCCGCGACTCCGCACTTCCAAGCGGTTCTGGTGAGGTTTTAGCTACCGTTCGGAGAGACACCCTCCTTGTAGGTACCAAAGGTTCAGATCGCAAACACGGACCCCCCCCCCCCCGACCCCTGCGCGCACACACACACACACACACACACACACACACACACAGGCATACTCACACTCAACACACTCTCAGACCCACAGATTCTTCTTACTCCCCCCCCCCCCGCCTCCGGCCCCCACCTTGCCTTTCCCCTCCCCCTTCCAAAAAAACCCATATACACAACAACAACACCCCCCCCCCCCCAGCAAACAAAAACCCAAAGACAAGTTCACTGGCCGAAGATGGTGGATTGACACTGACTCAGACAGAGGCAGGTTCACCAGGAAATCTGGCCGTCCCGATTTCTGACAGTTGCATTTCCTCTCCTGAGTCCTCCCCCCCTCCTTTTTTTTTTTTTTATTAACTCTGTTCCATGTTTAATCAAGGATCATGTAGATGGCAAAAGGAGAGACAGAGAGAGAGAGAGAGAGAGAGAGAGAGAGAGAGAGAGAGAGAGAGAGAGAGGAGAGAGGAGACAGGAAGAGAGAGAGGGAGAGGAGAGAGAGACAAGAGACAGGAGGTTCTTTTTTTTTTTTTTATTGTGTTCTCCTGGATTTTCAGTGGCTTGATCCCTATAAACGTTGAGTGGTTAAAGCTCATATGTAGTATTATATTTTTAGTTGGGTGGATGGATGGAAGAGTGAGGGAGAGGCTGTGGCTGCCGCTGCCTTTTCGGGTGTTGCTTAGATTAAGGCTGAGACTTGGCTGCGATTGGGACGCGACAGTGACACAGGCATCGATCGCTTCCATTGAGAGCAATGCAAAAACACAGCCCGGGTATGTAACACCCCCAGTGCCATCCACTCTTGTTTTACTTTATGTTTACTGGCAAAACGGACAGAGCAAGCTCAGACTTTCTTTTTTTAAATTTCTTTCTCTTTCTCTCTCTTTCCCTCTCTCGCTCTTTCCCCCTTTTCTAACTGAAGAATAAAAAGAAGTGTGCATAGAAATTGTTGGAAAGAATGGGTTTAAAACTACAACAGAAAGGAGATATTCGGGATTATTTCACTATCTCTGTGACTGTTTTAGAGTTTTTCTTCTTCACTGAGAAAGATATTAATAAGAATGAAGGCTTTCTTTCTTTCTTTTTTTCTTTCTTTCTTTTCCTTCTTCGTCTTCTTTCCTCTTCCTTAAAAAAATCCTTAAGGGAATATTTGATAGTTTTTTCAAGGATTGCGGTTTCAATCAGCAGGAAGGCACACAAAAATAAAAGATGGCTAGCCAGCTGTTTTAACCTCTTGCACCTGGCTACAGTGTGGGAAGCCTAAGGTTTATACAGTTATTTTAATGGTTTTAATATTTATGGGATAAACTGGGGAGAACATCAGTGTGTATTTATTCAATAGCTGGCTGCTTTTGTGTTTAAAAAAAGTAAACTCATATTTGAGTGTTTTCATTTTTTATAGCAATGAAGGTAGGGTCAATGAAATATGGGGGGAATCCCATAAATCTGAAAAGTGAAATGTACCCAAGGAACAAAGAAAGGTCAGGTAAACCAGCTGTGTAAGTCAAAGCAATAGCACCAACTGTGGGCTTAGACAGAGAGTGGACTCTGAGTCTGTGAAGTGAAAGTTGCCACTTAAAGTTAAAAATGAGGCAACTATGTTCAGCTCCATTGTAATCTTTTCCAGTTTTTACTAGATGAGCCCAAATCTGTTCATTAATTTTGAGCTAGTTGGATTATTTTAGAAGATGCTGCACCAGCAAAGGAAAACATGAAGAGGGCTAAGAAAATCACTGCTTAATATTACAGAATTTACTGCTTCCATTCTGACCATGAGCCTAAATTTACACAATGAAATTTGATTATCTCTAATAACAATATTAGATCCTGCCCTGGATGGATGAGAATTGAGGTGGTTTTGTTGATTGCAAGGGTTTAATGTTGCATTTCAGAATCTGATGTGGTTTGGCCTCCCTTCCATTAACTGGAAAACCCCTGAGGTTTTACAATTATTTCTTAAAGATAATACATTTAAGATTGCATTGGTAGGCTGAAGAAAAGTCATAAAGGCAAGAAGGGAAGCCCTTAATAACTCTTGAGATTCAGACATGTTCAGCAGTTAGATTGGCTCTGACTTCACCAAGGGTCGACAATGTGTCATTTCCACGAAGCCAAATTGCCCTCTGCCTATATGATATTAATGTGCAAATCAATATTTCAGGGATTAAATTTCCCTTCTTCATTTTTTATGGTTTCTACCTCAATAAGTCTCAAGTCTATTAGAAGAGGCTGGATGATTTAAAATCTTTCACTGCAGAATGGCTTGTCGAAGTCTGGTTTCACAGACCATTTTAGGATTTTCGTTATAAAGACTTAAAGGCATCTTAAGGAAGTTGAGAGGCAGTGTAGAGCCAGGCTCAATAGTGTAAAGCCCTTGTTCGATTAAGAGCTAAAAGGTATTGAAAATATAATAGATATGTTTATGTAATATATATACATACTGCTGCTTTAAAAATATTATGTTAATCACCTATTGATTTATTTCAAAATCAATGGAAGTTCCTTTCTTATTAGTGATTTGTTCAGCATTCTTGAGGACTATGTTAATGTCCTTACAGACTATGCAAGAATTAGTTTAGTGTGAAAGGATTGGAAGGGACAGATTTTTTTTTCCAATTAGCAACATTTTCCTAGTAGTATTTTTAGAAACCATTGTTTGTGAGAGTAATAATCAAGTGGTGTCATTTGCATACCTTGTTGTCATAGCTATCATTGCATTGTGTGGTTGAATGACATAGCTGATGTCTGTTAAGTGAGGCCTTCTTCAATTCTATTTTTATCTTTAGTCTCTAGCACTTAGTAGGGACAATGTTTGATGTGACCCTTTTGGAGAAGTATGGTAATAAAGGAAAGTACAAGTGTGATTTGGTCAGAATGAATAAAACAACAAATGGGGGGGGTGGTCATAAGAAAAGATTGTGACTTTATCGCAAAATCTGTGGAAGCCCTACTGTCTATCATTTGGTCATGTTTTATAGTCTTAAACCATCTGGACGAAGTTCCGCACAGCTGCACGAATTTCATATGTGATAGGACATTTTTTCCATTCAGTGTGAAATGTTCCTTCCTAAAAAACTTACACCAGACTTGCTTAATTTAGTCTGTTAAAAGAAATGCACATGAAAAAGGACAAAAGGCTCTTTAATCTCTGCAAGCTGTTTGTTTTTCTTCAAGATTCCTGTCTGTTTGGGTTTTGAAAAGTCATGTTTATTGAAGAGATGATTCTGAGGTGTGACATTAAAATAATATATGATTTTTGGACTGGTGGCCACACTCCTGCTTAATTTGCACAACTACTTTTTATGCCTGTCAAAACACAGAGCTAATCTATCCTTATTTACAATTAATCTCAATAAAATTAATCTTAACTATGCTTTATTCAGTGGCTTAAAATATCTAATTATATTCAATTAACTGCTGTCATAGTAATTAACATTGCTTAATTGCCTCTGCATATATTTATGTAAAGCTCATTAGGTGCTTCTGACTCCTTTTCCCTTTTCTACTTGCTATTTTTGTGTTGCCAAACCATTTCTGTCTCCCAAGGTTTGACAATGTCAGTGAGAGCAAACTCTTAACATTTTCGTGAAATGAATGTAATTGCTTTCCTTTGAGAAGATACTTGTTATGAGTCTTTAAATACCTGCCACCTCCTCACCCCCTTCATTTTCATCATCTCTGGTCACTAGCACACTCACAAAATATTTTCTGTCATTGTTGCTAGAAATATGAGAAGCCAGGTTAAGCTTTGTATTTACAAATGAAGGGCCTTTCCCTGTCTGCCTAGGGGCTGTACCCACAGGCAGAGGGTTCTTTTTTTTCCCCCTCTAAATCCATGCTAAGGGTTAAAGACTTGGCCAAGGTTCAAACTGAGAAGCGCCCAGGGAAAGTGCTTGTGAATATGTACAAGTTTCATGTAATTAGTGCTTAATTATATTAACATATGCAAATTGTCAACTTAGGAGCTTGTTGAACTGGCAAAGATCAGCTAGGCACAATTGCTGTATTGTTCTGAGGCAATAATGGATTTCAAGTTGAATTGTGGAAACACATAACTAGCTATCTAATTTAACTCATACCATGGTGAAATTTCATTAGTCTCCATGGAGACTGGTTTAATTGTGCTGACTAATGTTCTGGGCTTCAGAATGTCCTAAAAAGAAAGCGTTGTTTGCCTAATCCACCTTACAATGACACTTGTTTGTACATGTTTCCCTCGTGTGGGAATTTGCATATGCAAATAAATAGTTTCTCTGCCCCATTTGTCATGGCTGTTCATTACCCATGAAGAGGACATTGTTACTAGGCTGTTACTGAGTCTCCCAAGACCGGATAGTGTCAACCAGTCCAGCTACATTCTTTCATAATTTGTTTCTGATTAATAGACCAGAGTGAGCCTCATTCTCTTTGGGCATCTGTACAGGGAAGGTCAGTTCTGTAACAGAAGAGTTTCTGCAGTAACTAAAGGACTTTTTCTTCTACTCCTTTTTCTACCCATTGGCTAACATAATCATACTTAAAATAATGTATTCTTGTTCCAAGAATGTCTCCACTAATAATCTCTATTTTCTTAATGAAAAAGAGAAAAAAAAAAGATAGGAAAAAGACAGGAGAGTCTGTTATTGGAATATTAATCCTGTTTTTAACAGAAAGGTAAACTGATATAATTGCTTTTCAGTTGAAGGAATTGGGGTTTATACAAGTGTGAAAGCATCGGAAAAGGATTAGCATTTTTTTTGCATAATGAAAAGCTCTGTTGAATAGGGTTCTGAATGGCTGACTGAATGACTAAGATGAAAGGAAGATGGAAATGCAGACTTCTCTTTCTTTATGTCTGTGCCCTGCTCTCTCTAAAGTTATGTTTGTCCAAGACTTGAGAAAACAAGCAATGGCTCAGATTTCAGCAACTTTCTAAGATGTCCTGAGTTTCCATCATCTTTGGGATTATAATACATATGACAATAGTGCAGCCTGGGGGTGATCAGCAGAAGTTTGCAGATAGGAGCTTTCAGAAACATGCCATCCTAGCCAGATATTGCGTAGTGCATATCACAAATTCCCCAGCACTTTGATGGTTAAAAGCCCCCACAAACACCCTACAAACAACAACAACAACAATTGTTTTTAGAAGGGGTCAGGAGTGTGGTATGCATATTTGATTCATCTAAGGATGGAACATACAGGGACCCCCCCACTAACCCATTGACTGAAAATAACTTTCAATTGGCAGAATACTTCACTGAGGAAAGAGTTGTGTGTTCTGACTTGGAAATGTTAAGTGTTATAAAAGGCCCTATCAGCTTTGCTGCTGGGAAGGTATATAAGAAGAGAATATAGTTGGAAAATACAGTTATACTTTCATAAAGTTCTGACTGCAGTTTTCATGGTGCTTTGGTCAGTATCTCATATGCTTCATTTAAAGATAAGTCTCTTTTAAATGTCTAAGTGGTGTAGCTTCATTCTGAGAAATATTCGCAGTGAGGTTTTTCCTTGTCACTAGTTGGGGCAGTGACTGGTTATCAGTTGACAATGAGATCAGAGCTCTTAATGATGTTTCTTCAACCATAATTAGGGCAGTTAAAATGCCATAGGTATTAAAGATATTTTCAGAGGTGGGAACTGGTTCCTTTGTATGTATGTAAATTGATATCAGTGTAGATGGTTATTTATATGTATACATTTTAAATAAGCTCTTTCTGGTTTAGGGTCACCACAAATGATCCATTGAAGACTGCCTCAGAGCAGGACTGAAAGAGCCCACCAGATATTAACTTAACTGGTTTGTTGCTAGATGGTACGACTTCTATTTACTGTATCACTTTAGTGGTTCAGTTGCTGAGGTACTATTAAGATGGTTATATGGAAACTTGGGAAATCAGAAGTGTTTCACATAAATTAAAGTATAAGGGTTGCCTCTTGAGTGCAGCATATTTATTATAAAGGAAAAGTGTTTGATCTTTGTTATAAAGTCACCCAAATTCTTTATTACACTCCTTTTTAAAATTTGTCAAGAAATTCTGGATTGTTTCAGAAACTTTTATGGTTAACTTTATGATATGCTTGAAAAAAGTCTTAAAAGAACAAAAAAATCCACATGGAGGCTATTTTTTTAAATGTATAAGGGCTTATTAAGGTATTTCCATAAGAAAAATGTGTTAATTTAAAAAATAAATTCATTTATATTTTAAGACATTGTTAACCAGGCACCATGTGTTGTAATTGGCAGTGCTCCAGCCACCGTGGAAGTGGATCACACATGGGTTAATAGTAGCTTATGTGATGTCTGCATTCTCAGGAAATGGGCAAAAGCCCAGGGTATTCTGATATCAAGATTGTAGGAATGAGACAGAAAGCAGAATATATGTTTATATGTGAACAGATGGACACATGTGAGAACTGAAAGTGCACAATTTCTCTTGGCACTTGTTTGAGTTATCCCTGATGATATAACCAAGATCTTAGTGCACTCACAGTCTTTGATGGCTAAGGACAAAATGGGCTTTTAATGAGGGCTCAATGGCATTATTTTCTTGCATAGGGATTGTACTTCTTGTGATCTTGCTGGAGTTAATGTTCTGTTAATTCCCTAGTTTTGGAGGTTCACAAGTTGCCTTGAAAGGTTGATATGGTTTCAGGTTTGATGTAAAATCCTCAGCTCAAGAATGGCTGCTTCCTACTCTTTATTCCTTTAAAGTTTTGTGAATGAAATAAAATATTTGCCTTTTGGAGGCATATTTGAACGTATGCACTCAACTTAAAAATAGCTGTGAGGCTAAAGTTGTAGTTGGCAAGTAATATCCGTGGTATAATGAGCCACTTCAATATACAAGGGTTAAAAAAAAATCACACCATTTAAGATTTTAATACACTTAGTGAAAAAGTCAGGATATCCTGATGATCCATGCAAGTTTAAATAAGTGATTTGCACACCCAGGTTAGAAGTTACACTCCAGTATCAGATATTCAAATGATAGAGTGTTGTTTGTCCTGGGGTTATGTCAGTGATCTGATGATAATTACTGAATGGTGGTACTTTACCTTTAATGGTGGTACATTTATCTTTAAAGGCAAAGTTAATAGGTTCCATTGTTTTCTAGTTATAAGAGCAGAAACATTGTGCAAATATTTATTTAGGGCGGAATCATTTTAACCAGGGAAAATTGATATAGTGGTTAAGGTACGCATCTTATAACTGTCCATAAAATTATTTTCCTTTACTGTAAAGAAGAAAGGAAATCTATAGTTGTAACAATGTTAAAATATAGAAAGACATGAGATGGTATATTCCATATCTTAGTATTGTTAAAAATCAAAACAAAATACAACTTCACAAAAGAAGTTTTTTGGAGAATCTTAAATTTACCTGCTTGGACATATAAATTGAAAAAGTCAAATCGTCAATAGATTTATAGTTTTTAGGACCCCTTCATTATACCTGCAGTAGTTTAATAATATGGGTCCTTAGAAATGCAGTTTATAGCTCCCCCCCCTCTCGCTCGCTCGCTTGGAAGCATAAATTTTGGAGTGATGTTAATAATACTCAAGCCATTAATTAAAAATGAATGATATCTTTTGGTGTGGTAGACACAATTATTTCATCCTTGCTAATATTCTCCTCCACCAGGAACGAGTACACACATATCCACACACATGAGCCTTCTTTCCATAATACTTCTTCCCTCTCCTCTTTAGATGCACTCACAGTGGTACCCTGTGGAATTTCCTTCTATAGACTCACTCACTGTTTTTCATCTGCTAAGAACTGGCCAATACAGTCTCACAGAAGAGAGTAGGTAGAGTGGCAAAGTATTTAAAAAGTCTCAAAATACTAGAGTCTGGAAACTGCCGGTACACTTGGCTTATTTCATAATAATAGATATTGAGTTCAGGGGAAGTTATCATTGACTTACAAAATGGGTTGTGCATGTGATGACAAAACTGAAATATTGTCACTTAAGGACTATAGTTGGTCAGGTATATTGAAAAGGGCTCATGGTATGAATGAATATGAAGATCATGGGTATGGTGAACGGTAGAAAAGGTAATTAGGCTATGATAGTCCAACAACCATAGTGTCTTCTCAGAGAAATTGTGACTGAGAGAAACCATAGACTCTGGATGGCCTTTTATCACTGTGGCTGTTAAAGTGGATTTTTATGTGGTGAGAGGTTAGAGTAGGTGTTTCCAGGCCAAGAAAAGTCTATGGATCAGAAAAATACTGATGATCTCAGTGACCTAAAATGTACTTTTAATAATCATGAACACAGTGTGAACAAGAACAATGTTTCTATGCTGCATATGGAAAATAAATGCAGACAAGGCTGAAGTGTTTTAGAGGCAACTAGTGTGCAGAGACAGTGAAAAGTAGGGCCAAGTGTTCTTTGATTCTGTTTATTTTTTAAATGAGTTTATTTTCATTTTAATTTTAGACATATGAAAATCAATTTCATTTTTTTGGACAACTGAGTGGCCGACAGGGATTGTATTAGATTTCTAAGCCAGAGAAGTTAAATTCTTGAATGTGTGAATTTATCCTAGTTGCTTTATCTTTCTGAGCCTCAATTTCCTCACATCTTAAGATGGATGTGGAAATTGCATGAGATCAAAATGTGGTGAACATAAAATTAATTGAATGTGACAGGGTGATATACCCAGACTATATGTCCCTCCCCCAAATAGCTATCTTGAATGTAATGTTCAATTAGAGAGCTTGTGATAAAGCAAATCCACACAGATGTTGTAAAGATGCCCCTCTATGGGAGAAGGAGAAATAAATTTTATAGAAAAGCAGTAGCCTTATCTCCTTTGTTTTTCCTATTGGCAGGTAGCTATGTGGCATCTAGTTGAGTAGTCTACCATGTATTATCTGATACTGCATCATCACGAGTTGATTTGGTTCTGAGGGCTTCTAGATATTTAGTGTGTTTCTGGTTCTTCAATTATCTAAGAAGCAAATTAGGAAAGAAACAGTTTTAAATAATTCAGTCCTTGGTCAATCCACATAAACTCAAGATTCCAGACTGTCCATTAAACACAATAATAGAAGAGACCACAACGCTTATTTTAGTTTTGCAGTTGACCCAGTCTGCCTGAAAGCCTATGAATTAGGGGATTTTCCAACACTGGACTAGAAATCATAGAAGTGCCTTTTTACATAATTGGTATTAAAATATTTTGTAATGCTATGAAAGGAATGCAAGTACTGTTACTGCTAGCATCAACCTACAGAAGAAATACAACTTTTTAAACTATAGTAATATCTATAGAATCCCTACATTTTCTTAGGGGATTTTATTGCCAAGTTTGGGGTGTCTGTGGCTTAATTTGAAGGAGAGCAACAGTTCTTTATCTTTGCATAATACTATATTTTATGGAGAACAAACCAGGTTCATAGTTTATTAAAGTATGTATATGTGTATATAATTTTGAACCATACAGATAATGAAATATATCTTTGTTATAGTTTTAAAAATCTTTTTGGTCTTAATCATTTTGAATTTAATTTTAATAATTTTAATAAACATTTTGAAATCTTATTTGTATTTTATGAGAAATATAACTGCATTTGGGTTATGACCTCCTGATTTTGTGTTTGAGTTTTGCTTAATATTTATGTATGTTTGTTTGTGAAATAGTTAAGATGTTTTTAAAGAAAAAAGTCCACAATGAACCTTGAATTGACAGTTTATTTGGAGCATATTTCCTTAAGTCTATGCATATAGTGAATATTGATTAGAGTAAGGATATATTTCAGTAAGGGAAGCAATGATTTAGCAGTGTGTGTGTGTGTGTGTGTGTGTGTGTGTGTGTGTGTGTGTGTGTGTGTGTGTGTAGGGAGGGGGGATATGAAACCATAAAATCAGTTCATGCTATGTTGGAAAATTCCAAAGAGAACTTTGTCTTTCAGTGTAATCTAAGTGGGTTTTCATATTAGAACCATAGATTGCTGCCATTGGAATGGGGTAGAATAAAAATCGCCTTGTTTCATTGATAAGCAATTGAAGCTCATAGAGATTCCTAGACAACATCACATACCTAGAGCACACAGGTGATGGAATCTTGCAAGTGTATGAGTGTGAGTGTGAATGCCTTTGTGCCTATCACTGAACTATTTAACTCATTTTTCATTTTAGGTGATTAAGCTTCTACAACAAGAATATGAAATTTATTTTTCATTGTTCTGAGGTGTGTGTGTGTGTGTGTATGTGTGTGTGTGTGTGTGTGTGTGTGTGCGCGCGCGCATGCGCGCGCGTAGTTTTTCCTAACGAAATGAATTTCTTCAGGTGTCCCAATTCCTGTGATGACTGGCTGGTGGGATTGTAAAGCTAACTTTTACAGATAGAACAAAAATTTCCTGAAGCGTGAAAACTTGCAGGAAACATAAGGGTGGGTCACATAATCATCCTGCAGTGAAGCAGGGTGCAGATTAGGAATCATTATGGTTTGCCAGAAGTTGCTGGTCATAGAAGGCTGTTTAAGTGCTCACTGTCAACAAGGAAATCACGGGCAGCACTTAAAGTGGCTCACCTCTGATTTATTCATAAACCTCACAGGAGCACTTGGCTTTGTTCTTGCTCTAGGAAAGGGGACTGATGCCAATAAGGACAGGAATAAAGAGCTCCTTGCATGGTCCAAGAGTGAATAGCACTTTACCTCAAAGCCTGACCTCCTCTCTGGCAGTCTGTTATAGGGGAGTTGACTCTGATTGGCTGGGTGTCCTCAGATGAATGGAGAGAAAGAGGTTGTAACAAGGATCTACTCTGTAAACTCCTGAGTGTATGTAACAAGACCTGTGCAACTTGGAACTTGGGTTCTCACTTAATCTAAAGGTTGTGGTCTTTATATGAAATGGAAAAACTTTCCTTCACAAAGAGCTTGAAAAATTTCACATTTAATAATTGTTAGAAAAATATTGCTTCTTTCTAATCGAAAATACAATGATCTCAGAGTAACATTGGTTCTGACAATCATACTCTCCTGCCCCTGGACAAAAGGGAATTGGGAGAGATTTAATGCACTAGGAAACAAAGGGTATGAGAATAAACTAGGTATTACATGGGGGCAGAAACAAAGAAATGGTTGAGTTTACCAATTGATTAGCCATGTTTATCTGAGAAGCTTCATTTGTGTCAGTTCACAAATTATGTATGCTCTGCTCCAGCCTCCATGTTGAGAAGAACAAGGCTAAAGGACCTTTAAAAGACAGTCAGCTGGCTGGCTTTCACTGGGGCAGAGGTTGAGTGGAGTTACTTAAATCCCCAGAGCAACATTAAGTTAAATGCTAGACTTCCCCCCCCCCATCCCGTTCATTCAGGCTTCACTTTTCTCCCTTTGATGACATTGGTTTCTGATTACTTACAGTGTATATATTTACCAATACATTTTTCCCCTCAAAATTTCACAACTCATTATTGGAACCCAGAAGGGCCTTATAAGGAGATGGCGATGAGAGTTAATGATATAGCTTTAGATAAAGCCATCCTCCTGTGCAATCACATCAGAGTCATCAGCTCATTTGTCATGGCTGAAGTGAAAATGTCAGGGCCAATGAGTGTATGAGTGCTGAAGGGGCAAAAGGGCTTTTGGAGACAGAACCCCTCCCTCCCCCCTTTTTTTTTTGGTACTAGGAGTCAGCCATGGCTTAGATTTAACTCCAGGGAAATTTAGGGATTAGCCAATGCTGTGTACAAATCTTGAGCCTAACAGAATTAGTTGAGAAAATGGAGAGGTGGAAGTCATGAGGATGGGCACATTTCTGGAGACCCGCTCTAGGCTGCCACTCTGAAACTATGGAAAAGCATGATCTAAATTGATTACCACAATTCTAAGGGATATATTGTTTGCAGGATCTTTGACTTTTCAACAAGATTGAAGTCAAAGGTTTGAATGGCTTCAAGAGAAGACCTGCATACCATATGCTAAATGTGTATACATAGCTTTTGTTTTAAGTTTAGCTACCTTGAAAAGAATTCAACCCTTTCATCCATCTTAAAGCTTTCCAGAGAGATAATATTTGAATACAGAAAAGTAGTTTTCAAGTATAAAGTCCATCTGACAGTACAGTAGAGTGAAAGTTAACACTTAATTTAAATAACAATACTGATGGTGAAATACTGGTTACACTGTTGAATTCACAGGAAACCCAGAAACTTTCTTTACACAGAGTTCTTTCTGAAACTTTAATTGAAAAGTAACTTATTTTCTTTAGTCCCAGGAGTTCTTATCTTTGATAGACCAATAGTAGCAGATTTACTTCATTTTGGGTCCAGTTAACTGTTCTGTTTCAGATAATGTACCCATACAACCTTTTCTTGTTTAATTCTATTGATTTACAGTGTTAAAGTGGAATAATCTGATACCTGTTTCCTGCCCTTTGAGTATTTGTCATCAAAGAGGCTGATTAGTTTTTCCCCCAGCTCTTTAGCTGTTTTAAATGTATAATTATCATTGCATGTCATTTGATAGCAGCACTAATTGCTGCCAACTATTGTCTGTTTGCACTTAATACTGAAACCTGATCAACATCCTGCTTTGGTTGATGTTTGGTGGTAAACTTTAATTAACTCTTATTGCATTGAAGAAGAGTTCAGGCTTGGTGCTAACTAATCATTTACCTTCATTATGTCCTGACAGCTCCACTTGTTCTTGGTCCTAATAGATACACCAGTCAGTAAATAAACCTGCAAAGCTCAGGCCTTGTAGTTGTTCCACACTGATATTTTGCTACTTAAAGTATAAGATAATTGGGCACAGATAATTATTTAGTTAGTTTGGTATCTCTAGTTCTGCAGACACTAATCTTAAATTGCTTCTTTCATGCTGGACAATTTCATTTTAATAGAAACTGTAGATTTGAGATAACATTATTCTTTCAACATGGCTCCTGTGACCATGCATCTTTTGAATCAATACAATTAAGCTTGTCTCCTGTTGGAATTCTTGTAATTATTTTTCCTGAAATACTTTTCCTGTAATGATATTGAAGTTAAAGTAATCAGGTTACCAGCAGATCATGTAAAATTCAACTCAAAATTGCTGGCTGCTTGATTTTAATTTGTCTGACATCAAGTTTGTTTGAAAAGGGATAATATGTGGGTAAACCAAGGAGCTTATAATTATGGTTGACGTTTGTTTGTTTATAATGAAATCTAATTAAAGTTCATACATTTAAAACACAAAAGTTAATTACAGAATTGCTCACTTCACTGATGGGCAGCAGTCAAATTAACTTTCAGGCCAAAAAGAATGAAAAAAGAGAAGAAAGAAAGAAAACAAGGAAAACCCCAAACAAAAAGCTCTTCATAATAGAAATAAAATAACCAAATAATCTTGGTAATCAAACATGAATTTGCCAATATTTCATCCAGAAGAAAACTTGGCAGTCCACTTACATTCTTGATTATGCTAGTCCTAATGTGGTTTTTAATATAAGGTAATTTAAAATATGTACATGGGATATAAAAAAGACTTTTATTTGGTAGATGTTAAGAATATTATGAACTAAGAGTCTTGGTTGTGATTTAAAGAATTATGCATATAACTTTCTTCACTCAAACTACTTGAAATCATGTAAAAGCATTGAAATCATTGCTCAGAAAATACCAATGTTTGCTGAAATACCTGAACCTGTGATGAGTTTTATGAGGATAATTATGTAGGTATAACCTGCAAGGAATGTTTTTTTTTTAAATGTATTTACACTATTGCATTTGGTGTTATATTGGTTATGCAATTATATTGGTGGGGGAAAGTGAAATGTAAATAATTACACACTGTTTTCTCTTTCAAATAATCAGTTGTCAATAGTTCATCTATCAGTTCTACATATGAATAATTGAGGGAAAATACAGATATATACATTGTAGATGAGATAAATAACATGTGCAGTGATTTTTTCACTCATCTAGTAAATCTCTTTTTGAAGCCAAAACTTCTATACTTACAAAACCAATTAAGATTACTTTTTAAGTGTTCCTAAGTGATGGCTTTAAAAGTATTATCAACTCAACGCTCTGTAGATAGGCCAGAGAGAATAGTCAACTACATTTTAAAGATCAACAACAGAAATGTACAAAAGACATGGAAACTGTGATTTATAAATGTTCAAAAATGATTGATGTAGACCATATTTTTTCCCTCTAAGGTAAACTAAAGGGTTTCCTGTTAAGGCATATTTAGTGGTATGATACACTTGAACTCTCAAATATGATAAGCATTGAGGGAGAGGATCTAAGAAGGGAAATAAATGTCTCCATTACTGGAATGCTTATAAAATTGACATCAATTTATATAATCTGGTATTTTTAGGGAGTATATTTATATATTTTTATATAATACCCAATCATTTTATAGAAATCTATTTTGTTAGAGAAGAAAAAGTTAAAGGTTCATATATTCATATATCTCAAATACTCCTTTGCATAGACAAGACAAGGGAAGATGAATTAATACTTAAGTATGTCTGAGTAACTGCATTCAGAAGTTCCCTTTCCTTCATTAGAGGAAGCATAAAAAGTCAGCATATTCTCACAATATTGGCAAACAACAGCTTTCTAGTAATACTTTAGCTGATTAGGACATCCTTACCCGTTAATGAAGCAATCACTACAAAACCCCAATGTCAGCTGGAATAGGAGCAAAACAGTATCAAAGAATCAGAAAGAGGCACTGAACATAATTACTGTTCGTGTCCTTGTCTTACACCAACGCAAGCTACTCATTTCCAGTTAGAATGCACAAGACAAGTAGAAACCAGCTAGATTGGTTAAAAGCACCAAAGTTTGTTTGCAGTGGTAGTGAAAGTATTGGGTCCTCTTTGTCCACTGATTCTGAAATTTTCCTGAAGCAAACAAATAAAATGAGTCATATAATAGAGTAATTTGGTTAAAGAGAGATTATTGATTCCTCTCAAAGAAAAGTAACTGGAGTTTGATTAAAGTTGTAAAGAAAATGGTAAAACTCCTATTTCCCATAACTAATCAAATTAAGAACTATTGGACTCAGTGGTAAAGTATACCTTTCCTCTTTAGTTCTGCAAGGCACATGGAATTGTGACACAAAAGTACATGTAAACTTAGTGATGTGAGAGAGGATAAAGGGAAATGAGGGTAGCAAGAGAGAAAGAGGGAAAATGGAAAAGAATCAAAGAAGGACTAGAAGACTTTGCATCAACCACAAGGGTCCTATTTATAGAGAAAGAAACAAATCTGCATTGAATAACTAATTTAGCTTAATGAGAAAAATGAGAGAGGGCCAGGGAAAAATGACTTCGTTGACTTGCACACTGACATTTGTCTTTGTAAACTTTCCCTTCTTAAAAATGTGCTTGTTTTAAATGCGGAATATATTTGGTTACATCCTTCTATTCAAACTTAATTACCTTCTCCCCTTTGTCATGACATGGGTGGAAAGTTTTTGCCGTGTCAGGAGAGGTCGTCACACATTCTTTTGCAGTTCTCTTCATTAATTCCTTCTTGCAGAAGCATTTTCTCTCGTGCTGGGAAGGTAGAAGGGTGTAACAGAAGAGGCCTGAAACATCAGCAGGAAGCTCTAAGCTGGTTAATGCAGTATAATTGTCTGGACATAGACTGGTCTTTGTTTGTGTGGTTCACTCCGAATCAGCTGTAATTAACTCCAGAGTGTTTCCAGATTGCCAGCAAAGAAAAATTACAGCTTTTCTGTTTTAAATTGTAAAGCTCACAAACATTAACTATGCAGATTGCATTTACTTTGATATATTTCTATGCTGCCAGAGAAAAGCTTGTTTGGCTCCCCATCCTACCTCTAAAAAATGTGCTTTTGTTAAGTTATTTGATTTAGTGTCTATTGGAACATAATGGCTTCTTAATAGTTGGGTTTGAAACCTTTTCCCTTCATATTTGCCATCCTTCGACATTCTCTGTTTGCCTTCCTTTTACTAATATTTTTAAGACTGCAGTGGGAATATTAAATGCTATGAAATGCTAAATATCTTCTAAAATAAGCAAACTGTAGAGAAGGCTGGTTTAAAAAAAACAAAACACCTTAAAGGATGGAGATCAGAGATGTCTTCTGACGTAAGTAGGGTTTCCACCTAGGTATTTACCTATGTTTGGTTATATCAAAAGAGAAGCTGTAAGAAAAGGACAATTTCACTACCTTCTTCTCTTGGTCAGCACACCACACCCTTTTAAAAGCTTCTGTACAGTGGTTTGTAATTATGAATTCCAATGTGAGTAAAAATGAGGTAGTGGTGTGAACTAACACAGCCTGGTACACAAAAGATCTGTCAGCAACTGATGCAAGGAAAAAAAAAAGTCCAACCAAAAATCTTTTTTTTTCTTTCTTCTGAATTTAACAATAAGGAATTTAAGCCTCAATGTGGCTTTAGCAACCAAAGAAAAGAAGCTCTGGTGTCTGCATAATACCACTTTGATGGATTTTTTTCATCAGTTCTCTGTACGTGGCAACAAATAAACAAGTATAATTATACTTGTGAAGGTCTATTCATTGCTTTGTCAGGATTAGATATATGTGCCGTTTTCACACTGCGCCTCTCTTTTGTCTTTGTCTAACTCACTATGACATATTGATAGAGGATTTGGAATGGGGAAAAGGCCACAGCAGAGACAGTGATGACCTTTGGAAACTTGATATAATTCAAGGATTTTTATTTATTTTCTATTTTTTTGATTTGTAACTTGTTATCATATTTTCTTGTAAGTGGACAACTTTTAAGCCATTTAAAATGGAGTAGATAAAAATTCAGAGCGCTTTGAAATGGCTAAAGAGTAGATGAGAATGAAAACAATAGGCTAAGAAGCACATTGGTCTCCTTTCCCAGCACTTAGCAGAGTGGCTAACCTAGCATTCCTTTCCTATTATTCTGGCCTCTTGATCAGATCACGTTCTTTTTAATCATTTCACAAACACTGTCTCACTGGACCGTAGAAGAGGGCTGGGACAATCTCAATTAAAAAACAGAGGTAAAACTGGCCTCTCTGATTTTTGGGTTCTAATGGGAAATCTGCTTGCTGAATGCAAAGGAATTCTTCTATTGTTCAGAGAGGACCCCTTTCATTAGTCTGGCTCCTGTAGGTGGGTTTGGTCATTTAGCAGAGCAGAGTTTGGGCAGCAGTGACTGCAGAGGAAAGCAAAGCAGAGAGAGAGAGAGAGAGAGAGAGAGAGAGAGAGAGAGAGAGAGAGAGAGAGAGAGAGAGAGAGAGAGAGAGAGAGACTGAGAGAGAGAGAGAGAGACTGAGAGAGAGAGAGAGAGAGAGAGAGAGAGAGAGAGAGAGAGAGAGAGAGAGAGAGAGAGAGAGAGAGAGAGAGAGAAGTTCTTTTCTGCATCTTGTACATTATTTCCGAAAGAGGGAAAGTCACAAATCTTGTGAAATACTGAGAATACCAAAAAAAAAAGTACACATAATAAGCAGACCGGCAGGTATGTATTGCTCTGACTTTAGCATTAAAATTACATTAAGTTTTCTCTTACGAATTTCTGAAGGACTTTGTTGGTTTTTAAAAATAGAATGTTTGGCATTGTGGATGACAAATTGGTGAAGACTAAATAGAAGACAGCTAAAATGGTGAAGTAACTTTTTTAGTGAATTAACTTTGTATGCAGTCATTTTGGAATGAATTCTGTGGCTTAAGTTAAATGGTTGGCTTTGTGATCTTTATGTTGGGACTTACACAAAACTGGCATAAATTTCCTAAATGGATCACATCGATAAAAGAAAAACGTCATTTGACATTGATGACAGTGAAATCACTTAGCATCATCCTCAGTGTCACTGTTCAGTCTGATCTAAATAACTTTGTAACTGCATGAACTAAAATGATCCCATCAGAACAGACTGATAAACATGATGATGGTTAGTTACAGTTAATAGTTATAGAAAAAAAAGTCAGGTAATATATTTCCCAGCTATATCAGTTTAAATAGTTTTGTTGGTGTTGCCTTTGGAATGAAATATTTTGATTGTGTAGAAGACTTACTTATGCATTTGACATAGTTTCTGATTAATGTATAGCTTATTGAGAAAAACATTCATAGACAATTTTGTATAACATTATATGGGAATATTATAACAATATATATTCTAACACATTGGTTTGACCCTTGATGGATCTTTACTATAACTTCTATAATATTTTGTGTAGTCACTTCTGTCTCTTTTAAGGTAGAATTAAAAAGGGAAATCTATTTTATATAGAGAAATAGGGAGATGATACATTGTGGAGTCCATTTGGCATGTGGCCAAAATTATTAACTACATATTACCCATAACTCATTTGAGGTACATTTAGAATGTGTGTAATCAGTGAAGTGAATTTTTTCTTGGTCTGTGTGTGTGTGTGTGTGTGTGTGTGTGTGTGTGTGTGTGTGTGAGAGAGAGAGAGAGAGAGAGAGAGAGAGAGAGAGAGAGAGAGAGAGAAAGAGAGAGAGAGAAGAGAGAGTGAGAGCTGAGGAATAATGTAGGGATAAAGACAAAGTTGAATTCCAGCAATAATGCAATACTTAGAAACTTTTACAAAACTGTAAGACACTTGGTAGCTTTACTTGCTCTTTATAGTTAAGATTAATCTTCTTTCAAATATCAGATATATGAACCGAGATTAGTCCATTATTTTATCATTGTGGAAAAAACATGTTTTCTGTAACTTTGTATTTTAATTAGCATCATAGTTTACCACTTTCCACCTCGCTTTCATTCCAGACCCCTAGTGTCATTGTGAATTCTTTATTTCTTTCAGCCCATCAAGGAATTCTATTTTAGGCATTTTTTTTCTGCCTTCAGTATGTGCATATTGTGCAGAATTGGTAAATGCAAAGGTAAACATTAAAGTTTGTGGCTTAATTAGAAAATTGTTAGGTTTTCATGGTTCTGGTTATCAGATTATTTCACAGGGTTTTAAAAGCTGCATGCATGTCATTAGAATAATTAACCTGGAGCTCATCAATGATTCAAATTACACACTAAGCTTTGTGATGTTTGATTCTTGAGCAATTAGAATGTCATTTTAACCATCTCCAATACCAAAACGAATTTTGATTTCATTTTCCATCTATGAAGATCTTCTGATATATTCTGAATGGATCCCTTACCTCTGATTTTGCTGACAAGATTAGATTTGATTATAGTAAGGACAGTATCAATAAGCTATTTCTCCTAGTTTCTATGTCGGTGACCTTCAATGCTGTCTTCCTTCTAAGAGAAATTTTGAGAGGAATTTTTAAGATAGATAGTAACATTAGTGAACCTCTCTCTTGTTGTCTTAGCTCTCTGCCACTGTGAAGACTACAGAATACAGGGTTGGGAGGAGAATCCTGGCTGAGATGGTGCTTGTCTATCATAACTGACAGAATTTGCAGTATAATACAACATCAAACTGCCTTCTTTCAGAAACTGTAGGGATTGGGGGTGAATGTGTTGATTCTTTTAAATTAAGGCATTCTTGGCCTTGAAGTTATGAGTCCCTTTTATGAGTTCCCTCCTTCATAAAATCAAGGCCATGCCTATGTCATAGGCCAAAAATAAACACTAAAGTTTCAGGCCACTCAACTGTTGTGTACAGACCCATCATTCTGCAAACTGAGAGATCTGTGGGGACTCAGGGAAGCTTAGCTGTAATCAAGCTGATGTCACAGTAGCTGAAGTATACAGGCAGCCGTGCGCGCGTGTGCGCGCGCACACACACACACACACACACACACGTGTGGAGGAACACATTTTGTATAGACAGCATGTTCAACTTTCCCCTGGCATTTTTCTCTGCTTCCAGAAATTGATACAGCTTTTATGGAGGGCATCATATCCTTAGCTAAGAAAGTTTATTGGAAGAAAAAATAAATAAATAAAACTTCAAACAAAATGATTGAGGATTTTCACGGGGAATATGTGTTTATGATTTGTTAAGCCAGGGGAGATGTTGATTGAGGTAATGGTTGAGAGACAGGCAACTCAACAGGATTGATAACATCAAAATTGTATGTGAAATGGTGTTCATTACATATTGCAAGGGAGAAGAAAAAAACGGAGTAAAAGTGATTGTCCCCAAGGATGATAGGACTGGCTGCAGTAAATATTAATTTCTGTTCTGTTGCCCATTGAAGTAACTGAAGTGTGGGGGGAAATTGTGATTGGTGCTTAATCAGAGCCAGCCAGATACCTGCTGAGAGCTTTTTCAAGAGGGAAGATTTGTAGTAAGCTGCTTTCCTGGCAAAATGAAAACCAGAGAAGAGTTGGGTCTGCTCTGCTTATGTCTGTAATATTTCTAATTCTAGGGTCCTTTCAGTTGTTGTTTTCCCTCCCTCTTTTAGACATTGCCCCATAAAGAAAAATCTGAAAAATTACAAGTTATTTGTATTGTTCTTCTATACTTGCTACTCGTTTTCATTTCTACTTCAGTCTAGAAGTTTGCTTTTTTTTAAAAAAAGAAGCATTCATGCATATGTACTATGTACTATGCATACTACTATATGTATGCGTAGTATATTCCTCTTGTTTTTTTTATTTGTTTGTTTTAAAAGAAAACAGGAGTGAAAAAGATTAGGATTACTAATACAAATTTTAGATTCTATGTGAATACTCATAGCTGTTTCCACAACACCTTAGATGTCAAGACATGCCTACGATAGCTATCTACATTATCTGGCTACATTTATACAAAGTCTGGCTGTGATAGATAGGTGTGATGGGTTTAAGTTCTTCCCCTCACCTTTTTAGATAGTCAAGTTTACAGCAGCTGTAAATTAGTGATGGGCTATTAGTGAGCTGTGTCATTATTTAATAAAAATGGCTTCTCTCACCTTATTTTTTATCCAGGTCCCTGACAGGCTGGATGAAATGAGATCCCCATGTAGCAATTGCCATGGAAACCTGTGACTCCCCTCCTATCTCAAGGCAGGAAAATGGGCAGAGCACATCAAAGCTATGTGGAACGCCACAACTTGATAATGAGGTGCCAGAGAGAGTTGCAGGAATGGAGCCCGACAGGGAAAACAGCTCCAGAGATGACAACCTGAAAACGGATGAGCGCAAAAGTGAAGTCTTGCTGGGTTTCAGCGTGGAGAATGCAGCTGCCACTCAGGTTACCTCAGCCAAGGAGATACCCTGCAACGAATGTGCCACTTCTTTTCCCAGTTTACAGAAATACATGGAACACCACTGCCCGAACGCCCGCCTTCCTGTCCTGAAGGATGACAACGAGAGCGAGATCAGCGAGTTAGAGGACAGTGACGTGGAGAATATAACAGGGGAGATAGTTTACCAGCCCGATGGGTCAGCATATATAATCGAGGACTCCAAAGAAAGTGGGCAGAATGCACAGACTGGGGCAAACAGCAAACTCTTTTCCACAGCGATGTTCCTGGACTCCCTGGCATCGGCTGGTGAGAAGAGCGATCAGTCTGCTTCTGCACCTATGTCGTTCTACCCACAGATCATCAACACTTTTCATATCGCTTCATCCCTCGGGAAACCATTTACAGCCGACCAGGCTTTCCCAAATACCTCAGCATTAGCAGGAGTTGGTCCTGTGTTGCACAGTTTCCGTGTCTATGATCTCCGACACAAGAGAGAGAAAGACTATCTAACCAGTGATGGCTCAGCCAAAAACTCCTGTGTGTCCAAAGATGTCCCTAGCAATGTGGACTTGTCCAAATTCGATGGTTGTGTGAGCGATGGGAAGAGGAAACCTGTTTTGATGTGTTTCTTGTGCAAGTTGTCTTTCGGTTATATCAGGTCATTTGTAACCCACGCTGTGCACGACCATCGGATGACCCTCAACGACGAGGAGCAGAAGCTCCTCAGTAATAAATGCGTCTCCGCCATAATACAGGGGATTGGCAAAGACAAAGAACCTCTTATAAGCTTTCTGGAACCAAAAAAATCCACTTCTGTTTATCCCCATTTTTCTACTACAAACCTCATAGGACCCGATCCGACCTTCCGCGGTTTATGGAGCGCTTTCCATGTGGAAAACGGTGACTCGGTGCCGGCTGGCTTCGCCTTCTTAAAAGGAAGCTCCAGCCCCACCTCGAGCTCAGCAGAGCAGCCGCTGGGGATCACCCAAATGCCAAAGGCTGAAGTGAATCTGGGGGGGCTGTCTAGTTTAGTGGTGAACACCCCAATTACCTCTGTCTCCCTCAGCCACTCATCATCTGAGTCTAGCAAGATGTCAGAGAGCAAAGACCAAGAGAACAACTGTGAAAGGCCAAAAGAGAGCAACGTCTTACACCCCAACGGGGAGTGCCCTGTCAAAAGCGAGCCCACCGAGGCGGGAGACGAGGAGGAGGACGACGCCTACTCCCACGAACTCGACGACGAGGAAGTGTTAGGTGAACTCACCGATAGTATTGCTAGCAAAGATTTCTCTCTCTTAAACCAAAGCATTTCTCCTTTATCATCCAGTGTGCTAAAATTCATCGAGAAGGGGACCTTGTCGTCCTCGGCGGCGGCCACGGTGGCTGACGACCCCGAAAAGAAAAAGCAGCCTACTGCCCTGAGGCCCAGTGGCAGTGGCGTGGCTGCCAACTACGGCACGGGCGGTAAGGACTTTGCCGACCCCAGTGCCAGTAAGGACAGTGCCACAGCAGCTCAGCCAAGTGACACAGCAGCCCGGGGAGACGAAGACAGTTCCGCAGCTCCTCACCAGCATGGCTTCACCCCCAGCACGCCGGGCACACCTGGGCCTGGAGGAGATGGCTCTCCAGGCAGTGGCATCGAGTGTCCCAAGTGTGACACGGTGCTGGGCTCTTCTCGGTCTCTTGGGGGTCATATGACTATGATGCATTCGAGGAACTCGTGTAAAACCCTCAAATGTCCCAAATGTAACTGGCACTACAAATATCAGCAGACCCTGGAGGCCCACATGAAGGAGAAACACCCTGAGCCCGGAGGCTCCTGTGTGTATTGTAAGACTGGACAGCCTCACCCACGGCTTGCCCGGGGAGAGAGTTACACGTGTGGCTATAAACCCTTCCGTTGTGAGGTTTGTAACTACTCTACCACGACCAAAGGCAACCTCAGTATTCATATGCAGTCAGACAAGCATCTGAACAACGTTCAGAATCTCCAAAACGGCAATAGTGAGCAGGTGTTTGGCCACTCTACCCCGGCCCCCAACACCAGCCTCAGTGGCTGTGGAACACCCTCTCCATCCAAACCCAAACAGAAACCTACCTGGCGGTGCGAGGTCTGTGACTACGAGACCAACGTGGCCAGGAACCTCCGGATTCATATGACCAGCGAAAAGCACATGCATAATATGATGCTTTTGCAACAGAACATGAAGCAGATCCAACATAACCTGCACCTGGGCTTGGCCCCAGCAGAGGCAGAGCTTTACCAGTACTACCTGGCCCAGAACATAGGCCTGACCGGAATGAAGCTGGAAAACCCGGCTGACCCTCAGCTCATGATCAATCCATTCCAGCTGGATCCAGCCACAGCCGCGGCCCTGGCACCGGGACTCGGTTAGTATGTGCTGCTCTTCTGCACTGTTGACACTTTCTAATCACATTTGGACTTGGCGGGGCGCACTGGGATGGAGTGGTAGGTGCCAACACATTGGGGACAGTTTACTAGAAAGGACTTTCTTAAGTTGCCCCTACAAAAATATTTCGGCTGGCTACTGCTTCGAAGCTAAATTGACTTCAGAGAGGATAGAGTTAAGAAATCAATGGCAGCCTGTGAGACAGTTAGCAAACCGTCTTCCTTTAGGAGGTTGATTAACAAATGCTAATTTGCATTAATTGCTTGCTATCATTAGCCATAATTAACGAGGTTTGTAGTTTCAACTTGGGTGACTATTTTCTGAAACATGTAGCATAAGAGGCAAAGGAGCTACCGTCATTTGAATTAAATATTTTGAACAATTTTTGAAATAGTCATAATGGAAGATGATTTAAACTAACAATAAGACCGTTTACCTTATCCCAGGTATTTGCCTGTAGATTACAGGAGCGCATAAAGTATTAGCCAAATCTCATTAAGCTTTAAGCCAAATTGGGAAATCAACAATTAGTGTTTATGGAAGTTTATCTAGGGTCTTAAATTGCAAACACGTGACTGTTTTGTTATGGTATCGATCAACTTTCTTGTCTTGGAAAATACAAATTTCAGAATGACATCATGCCCAGTAGGAGTAATTAAAGCTATCTGATGAGGGAATTTAGAAGTTGAAAGGGATGATTGTAATTGATCCTGATTCAATCCTGTTATACAGCCTTTTATAGTTTAAGCTCTAGAGAAAGCACATTCCTTGTCAAGACTTTATTTTACAGATTCCTTTTTGTGTGCTGTGTTTTCTAGTCTCTATTTTTCCTTTTAATTTTTTTTTCCTGTAGTAAATAATGAGCTGCCGCCTGAAATCCGGCTTGCCAGTGGTCAGCTAATGGGTGATGACCTGTCCCTCCTTACTGCAGGAGAGCTGTCACCTTATATCAGTGACCCAGCGCTGAAGCTATTCCAGTGTGCTGTTTGCAACAAATTCACCTCTGACAGCCTGGAGGCCCTAAGTGTGCATGTGAGCAGTGAGCGCTCTCTCCCTGAAGAGGAATGGAGGGCTGTAATTGGAGATATCTACCAGTGCAAGCTCTGTAACTACAACACTCAGCTCAAAGCCAACTTCCAGCTCCACTGCAAGACTGATAAACATATGCAGAAATATCAACTGGTGGCCCACATTAAAGAAGGGGGCAAAAGCAATGAGTGGAGGTTGAAGTGCATTGCCATTGGCAACCCTGTTCACCTAAAATGTAACGCCTGTGACTACTATACCAACAGTGTGGATAAATTACGCTTGCATACCACCAATCACAGGCACGAGGCGGCCCTGAAGCTCTACAAGGTAAGCAGCAACATCCATTTCGGTTGGCACAAAATAGACAAGGAAATTAACTGTTTCAGAGCTTGGAGCACAAATGTGCAAGGTAAAAGATGGATAGGGAGAGAGTCAGAGGAAGAGAGAGAGGGAAAGAGAGACTGAAAGAGGGAGAGAGAGTCAGAATAGCAAGACAGATTCACAGTTTTTGATTAACATTCTGAGAAGTACATTGAAATATAGGACAATGGAGAGTTTATTTAAAATATGTATTACATTTTCCACTTCTACCTGTCTCAGTGGCATTGATTGTTTCATGGCAATGAATGGAAAAACTTTTCTGGGCATTGTCATAAATCAAATAATACCTTAAAATCCTTTTTACTTATTTATTGTTTTAAAAACAAAAAGCAACACATGGCACTGCTCTTAGCTAAATGTGATTGGTTGCAAGGAGCAGAGGACACAAATGGTGTCCTTTCTTGTGAATGCGTCACTTGTTTGGAGACAAATAAGAATGATCTAAACATGATGTTTTCTTTGTGTGTGCATGCAATCTTACTAAAATTGAGTAAACACTCTCTCACTCTTAGCATCAGATGAAATTCTCCAAAAGTAGTCTGTTGATTTGTAACTACTAATGGATTTTTTCCCCTTAAAGGGTGTTTTGTATATATATATATATATATATATATATATATATATATGTATACATATACAGATATATGTATTTACATATATATACAAATTCATAAAATGGCAAAGGAAATTTTATGTTTCCTGGGAAAGCTATGATGATGTAATGAATAATTAGAAATGATGATTGGCCAACATGTCTGGGTGTTTTCAAAACTCTAATTATTGATTATTGTCTTGGTTCATATAAATATAGCACATTCAGGAATAACTTACCTATTAAAAATTCTTTCTGGCCTAAAGGAATTCAGAAAATAATGTGAATCATTAGTCATGTAACAAGTCCTAAATATGATTACAAAATCCATTTTGCAAGTGTTATCTATTGATTTACACTAGAAATCAGTGATACCTATAGTAGAGTGAAACAACAATATCATATCTAGTTTTTAAAATCCTATTTGAAATCACAAATAAGCAAGAGAAAGAGTAGATGTGGTTATCTGGAATAGGTGTAGCAATTATTTATTTGGGTTGTTCTATTGCTATATGTTTGGGTTTTTTTCTTGAAGTTCAAATTCAAGGTGGATATACTATGAATAAGAACCTAAAGAATTCGTTACATTGTTTCTGTGACATTGGCACTTTGTGGATCAATAATCAAAGTCTTAGAGTTGTGTTACAGTTTGTGGGGCACAGATCCTAATGTCAGATGAAATGGTTCTAAACATTGAAAATGAAAAGAATTAATTATAATTCATAGATTTGGCAGACAGCTCTTTTAATTGTCTACTATTTTCTGTGGATATTTAACCTAGTAAAAGTTTCAGAATTCCTAAGAGGAAAGAAAATCATTAAGTTTGTATAAATAATAGATTTAGACCTTGGGAGCCATATAGAATATTTGTGAACTGTGTTTATATTCATACAGCACCTTTAACAATTTAACATGCTAAAGACTAGAAGATGTAAATGTACAAACTTTTCATTTTATCACTCTCATGTAAAAACATAGAGAAAGAAAGAGGGTTATAATTTATTTTCTCAGGGACAGGTATTAAATCAATTTGGCTGATAATTTTTTAAATGTATGTAGGGATATCTGCATAGTGGTGGTGGTGGTGGTGGTGGTGGTGTGTGTGTGTATGTGTGTGTGATTCCTTCTGTAAGTGTGGATTGGCCACTTCACTTTTCTGCGGGGAGATTTGCAAGGTGCCAGAGTGACTCTTGAAGTTCCTTTGCAGGAAAACTGAGGCATTGTCTCTGAGTCTAGAATAACCACTTGAGACAAAAGCTTCATTATAAATGAGGCTTTGAAGCTAAATAGAAAATCAAAAAGACATGCTTTTGCCTTAAAGATTTTATAAATCATATAAAATATACTTTTATAGTTACTTATCTTTTAAATATTCAAATATCTTTAGTTAGATAGTGCTTAAATATGGTCAGCCCACAAACAGAAAGTTACTTGACTGAACTTTCCTTGAATTAAAAGAAGATCAAAGAGAAATATCTGAGCAATTGAAACCTGGCATCAGGCAACCCAAATGTATTGTTTTGCATTGTCCTTCAAGAAGGACTTTATTCTAGTAATAACTTGTAGGAAAAAAAACCAACTCCAGGGGAGCAATATGTTGAACATGCTATTTCCAAACTGACTTCAGAAAGTATATAGTCAGACATAGAGGATTTCCAGCTCTGTAATGAGGATATTAGCAAGCTTGGTCGGCTTATGTCGGCACAATAAAATCCGTTCATAAGTAACATTAATTGCTTTTAAATGGGAATCTAACAAATTGGACTGAGCCTGGAAAAAAAATCATGGTTTATCATACAGCTAAAATATTGAAATTAGACTTAAAGTAGTTTCAGAGTTAATGACTACACAACAATCTCCTATACAAAAATATTTTCATTAAGAGTTTAATTTACATTATTTTGCAGCATGAGTTATTTAGACATTAAAGGAAAGTGACAAGTGGCAGTTATAAGACAAATACAGAGCTGTGAGAAAACAGCTTTCCTCATTATTGACAACACATTGATTCAGAACACTCTAAGTGTGATGATGTGTCATTTCGATTTGAATAAACCATTTTGTCCCTCGAACTGTCAAGTGAAGCTGTGTTACTTGAAAGTGTATGCCTTTATTCTATTTTAAAGAGGTTAAAAGTTAAAGGTTAGGGGTTAGCTTAAAAGCATCATCTGCCTAGCTGCTTAACTTTAAAATGATCAATTTAATGAAAATCTGTTTTACAGATGTTGTTTTAATGTATTTGGCAGGATTTAGGCAGCTTTAACATTAGACGTATGCTAGTAAAAATTATTTCTTTATTTGACCAGAACAACACCTTTCCTTTTATGTTTAAGGTAGATGGCTTGTGGGTTATGGTATTTTGGCAAAGAACCCAGAGGCAGAATGTGTTGATGATCTTTCCATATGGACTCAAAAAAAAAAAAAAAAAAGAATACCTTTATGTCTATTGCTAACGATGGCTGCAAAAACAAACAAAGCTATATTCATTTTTGGGGGGACTGTTATTTTCCTAAGATTTTTAAAAGAAGAAACTTTTTTTATTGCTAAGAAATCTTAGTCATTTCTTCAAGCAAAATTCTCTACAGTTCTCACGATGAATGCATTTTGATTTTCCCTCAGACATATTAATGATGAAGCAAAATTGTTAGGGAAAATGAAAGGAAAAAAAGGAAATTTCAGATTTCCTTAACCTTTACTTTCAACATATGAATGTATATTTAAATCAAAGTTAAAAAACACTGGGTATGCATGCATATAGAAATTGGTCCTACAAAGTAAATATCTATTTATATTCATATCTCCATATAAACATATTTAAATATGAAAAATGCTTTTAAGGTGACATTACACTTGATCATATCCTTCTAATCTCATGCTTTTGCATTCTTGGACAATTTTAGTCAACTAATATCTGCATAAATGGTCTCTAATAGAAGTTTGTGAAATGAGTAACAGACCAATGAATAAACTAGAGTGGTCGTTAAAGAAGCTCTTCACTTCCGATCTCTATTCTAAAACAACAAAAAAGAAATGTGTTGGAATTTGGATTTCTTAAACAATCCTGCACTTTTCTAAAGATTCCTGTGGCAAGATACAAAACCACTTAGCTTTCCACATTCAAACTGAAGAAGAACAAATAAGACTTTACCCATATTTCAGATTTACACTTGAGTTTATCCTTAGCTTAGCATGGCTGTAACTTTTCTGGCCAGCTAACTGAGCTAAGCACTACACTGCCCAAAACATACCCATGCTCTAGCTCTACCTGTATTTTGGCAGCTCTCCTACCAGTCTGTGTGTTTTTAAGTGAGGTGTTCACAACTCTGCTCTTTGAGAGTTAAAAGCTTAATTTATAGGAGCATTTTGTTTCCTTCCTGCATCTGCTAGTAGTAAAGCAGAGATGCCTAAGTGAATTCCATAATGCTGTTTCATATCTGGATTTCAAATTGGCTGAGAGCAGTGAGCAAATCTCTTGTCTCCATGGTAAGCAAAGGACAGCACAAGGGATTTAGTCCTAGGTAACTTAAAGCGTACCATTCCCCCGAGGAACATTTTTGGGTTTTTCTCATTATCCATGTTATAGATGAAAGAATACAAGAAATAAAATCGAGGCGTGAGAAAAGGTTGCAGAGAAGAACACAAGTGGGTACACTGGGAGATGAGTGTAAAAAGAAAACACAAAAGAAATGGAATAATTGGCTTCACTCAGCCTTTTTGTTGTTGTTTTTCTTACCAGTAAGAAATAACAACCCAATCAGCTTGAAGGTAGAAACGAGTCCCAGGCTTTTTCATTCCAATAGGTTTGAGTTCAGCTTTGCAATTTAAAATCAAATATACCCGATAGGTACCATTTCAATTACTGAACTGTCATTGTCCCCCTGCGATGGTGGAAGAGGTCAGAAGATTGTGTGGGACATATTTGCATAAAAGTCATTGTGCAGAAGGAAATTGGAATATATGTGTGTATCTTAAAAAAAAAAAACCCACACAGGTTTTCCTTAATCTTATTCTAGTCATTTGTTTAAATGAAGAAAGCTGTTTTCTGTGATAAACAAAAGTTACTCTTTTCTATTGCTAAACGTTAAGCTGAATGTGGAAATGTTTTTGCACTTTTTTTTGTATTGGTTTCAGATTTATGTTCATTTCAAGGTTGAAAAGCATGTGAAATTTAATTCCAGTTGCAGTATTTGTTTTTAAAGTAATCACAATTCAAATTATTTTATTATATTCTGTATAAAAAGACAAGCAGGGATTAAGAAAACAATTTCTGTAGTGAAACATGATTGTGAAATGCTTATAACTAATAAATACACCGATCAAATGAAGAGGAGTTGGTTAGCTAATAGCAACTAATAAATCACTGGTGTTTTCAGATCACAATGTAATTGGCCAGCCCTACTGACGACGTCTCCTTCTGTTTTTAAGCTTGACATTTGCTGAAGCACAGCCCTGTGTTATAACTGGGCTACTTCAGCACAAACATGGGCTTTTCACCACAGTCACATGGCAAGTAAAATGTTACTCAAGGAGCTGAAAAGCCTTGTGTATACTCCAAAAAAAAAAAAAAAGGATAAAAAGAACTATTGAAATATGGATAGATAGACATATAGATAGATTCATAAAGAGGGATTAGATGATTTTTATTATATCAATGTTGACAGATACAATTATTACTGTATGAAATTGTTATCAAACAGATAAAATTCTTATTCTTATCTTCAGATAGTTTTGTAATGGGGTTTCAATTTAATATGTCCATCTTTGTGTACAATGCATCTTGATCAGTCACCCCTTTAATCATTCTCCCTTCCATCTTATCCCTATCTGCTCCATCAAGTTTTCTAGTTCCATGTTCATGTATGTATATAGAGTATTACCACTGTATTCACACACACACACACACACACACACACACACACACACACACACACACACACACACACACACACACACACACACACACACACACACACACACACACACACACACACACACACACACACACACACACACCCCTTTCCGCTTTCTGTTTGTCTTTCCCCTTATGTTTAGTCTCTCCTCCTATTAGGACATATTTCAGCTTCCCGATAGTCATTTTGTTAAACTTCGAGGCAAAAGTTTTTTTTTTCTTTTTAAAGCTAAGTATGATATTGGGACTATCATATCTTACTTTTGACGTTTCTTCTTAACCAGGCATCAAGCACATACTATTGTACTGCTGTCTATGTTCCTCATATCCTTGCTATTTTATCCTCTCTAGATCATCTTCTCATAGAAGTACTTCATTTAGCCAGATTACCTATTTAATTCCTCAAAAAAAGAGCATTACTTTAATTAAAGGGAAATAAGTATTGATAAAAGCAGAAGCTATAAAGATATAAATGACTTTTAAGTCTGTTTCATTGTGTATTTGCATAAAATACTGTTAAATCTGCATGCATTTTTAATTTGGAGGAACGGAGGAATTATATCAAGAATCAGGACTAGGTAGGGCAGTGCCTTTCCTTAAGAGTTTCCTTTACTTGCCACCTCTGAATGCACATATCATTGCATGCACACGCATACATACATACATCACCACCACCACCACAACACAACCATACCTCAGACAAATGGCCAATAATTTGGCACTACCACTTACCTCAAGAACATGGCACCTGTAACTATATGATTTGTGCACAGTTTTGTGTCAGTACCTTGTGCTCATATGATCACGTGGGTATGTATAGGTACCATTAAACCAAAAGCAGCAAATGAATCATTTGCTGTTCATTCAAAGGTCACATAGGTAAAGCAGAATATGAACAGTATTATCTTAACTTTAGCCCTGTCTTTGTGTGTTTCCTGAGCTTAAATGCAATAGTCATTCCTATCAGTGGAGCTTGTATAAAGTTGCTGAAATGTTCACATGGGCGCGGGGCTGGCATGCAGCACTGAGCCAGAGTCATATGTTAGACAGGCCTCCTTCTGCTGAAAGGGTCTTGGCCCAGGGTGGAGTGAGGAGGAGCTGGCATGTGCATAATGACCACAGTTCTGCTTCCAGAACATCTGGCCTTCCTGAGTTCTACTGGAAGTGCATTACCGAGTTTGCTTTGAGTCTGAGAGCCTAGGCTCAGGCTGAGTTCAATTAGACGTGGAGATTTGTTAATTATTTAGGTAATTCAAGCCTTAAAGGTAATTTTCCCTTACATTATCAGTGTCTGTCAGAAGCACAAAGGAAGATGTGATTTATTCAAAATGTGAAGAGTGACAACAGGGCCATAGCCCCAGTTAATCATTAGGAGATAGCTTCACAGATTACAGAGCTAAGACTATGGTAAGTGGTACAGGTGCAAGGACTTGAATTCTGCTTGTACCTCACTGTACCCCACTTTCCCCCCTCTAATGAGATTCAGAATCATTTACTGAGCACTTACTATGTGTCTGCTTTAAAATGTAACTGGTATGTATCTCCCTCCAATGTGGTAGGCTATTTTCCTACATCCTATGCAGGCAGAGGACTTTCTCAGATGCAGCTTTCTAATTTGACTCCAAAAGTACAGATTTAGCTTGGCAATTAGATATCAACTTTATTCATAAAATGATAAAACTATGTATTTGAACATCAAAAGTTTCCATGTTGTTTTTCAACAATACTTCATCAAAAGGCTGAGTGAGGCTGGTCTCTTGGTCAATAATTATATATAGTACAATGTCACTTATTTGCCTTGGCTTATTATTTTAAGTCCTTTTGAATAGTGATCCTTGGTTGGGAAGTTTAATGCAACTTTTCTCAAACAGAAGGATAATGCTGTTATTGCAGTATTAGAAAGTAAAGAATAAAATCACATAATAAAATCACAATTGTCAGATTACAACTGCATTCAACCCTTTAGTATAACCTGGCTGCCAGGATGATCTTGGAGAGTCTCTGTAAATTCAGTTTAGGATACACTCAGAGTTCTGCCTCAAGACAGTACTGTAACCACCATTTATACTGCTCAGATTACAGATAAGAGCAGTTATGCATCACGGCATTTTATTTAATGATCTTTTGTTATGATTCTAGTTTTTCATAACTTTAAGAACTTTTGTAAGTTTGAATATAATTCATGTTAAATGTACATATATAAATATAAAAGCATATGGAGACATAAAATCCTTCTTTCAATGGAAGCATTAAATATCATAGCATAAACATTTCCCTTTCCCATTACTAAAATGGTGTGTGTGTGTGTGTGTGTGTGTGTGTGTGTGTGTGTGTGTGTGTGTGTGTGTGTGTGTGTGTGTGTGTCTGTTGCTAGAGTTTGAAATTATGTCTTTGTGCTTGCTAGGCCGATGGTACTCTACCACTTGGGTCATGTCCTTAGTCCTGTACTTTTTGCCCTGTTTCTTAAAAGATATTTATCTGGTAAGATCTTTTAAAATTTTTTTTTTTTTACCCAGGGATGGCCTAGGACCACAATCTCCCTGATCTCCCTCCCCCCCCCCCCGCCACTCCTATCCTATTGAGTTCAGTCCCATCAAACAGTTTAGAAGAAGTAGTATAAAAAAAGTTAGAGCTAAAGAATTATGTGCCTGCTGATATCTGCTGATAAAAGTGGAATGCAAGGCTAAGGGTGGAAAAAAAAATAAGCTATTCCAAGATTCAACTGCACTGGCTCACTATAGCTTGGGGAAAAAAGAAGTTTTAAAAGTTTTATAATAGAGTGGCTGGGAAGGTAGCTCAGTGGTAGAGTGCTTGCCTTGCATGCATGAGGCCCTGGGTTCTATTCCTCAGCACCACATAAGCAGAAAAAGCTGGAAGTGGTGCTGTGGCTCAAGTGGTAGAGCGCTAGCCTTGAGCTGAAGAGCTGAGGGACAGCACCCAGGCCCAGAGTTCAGGTACCATGACTAGCAAAAAAAAAAAAAAAGTTTTATAATAGAGTGGCCATTGAGAGATTAGGCAATTGACTCCATGACATATTGCAAAGTCTATTATCAAAATCAACCTGTTTTCTCATCCAGATAGTTCATCAACAATGAAATCATATTGATAATCGACTTATCAATTATTGCCCTTTCCAAGGACATTGCTTTCTGAGGAGAGAACAGTTACTGTCAGTAAACATCAGTTAATAACTTTGTGTGCCTTGATCTCTCCTTTACTCTTCCTAAGTGTTCTGTGATTATTTAAATAAAGGACAGGAGGGTACTGAAATGCAGCGCAAAGCCCCTTGCTCAAGTCCTCCTAGTCAATTAGAGCCTACCCTTCATTGCCTGGCTACTTCCATGCTCATGACCCGGTCTATTGGTAAAGCATTGGTGATAAGAAAACTTTCCTGCTAACTAAAGAAAGTGAGATCTGAGCCTCATGGTTCAAAGCCAGCTAAGACAGGAAAGTCTGTGAGACTCTAATCTGCAATAAACTATCAAAAAAATCCAGAAATAGAGCTATGGCTCTAGTGATAGAGCACTCACCTTGAGCAAAATGTTCAGGGACAATACCTAGGCCCTGAGTTCAAGCCCCAGGATTGGTAATGCTAGATAAGAAATGTATTAAGGGGCTGGGAAGGTGGCTCAGTGGTAGAGCGCTGGCCTTGCATGCATGAGGCCCTGGGTTCGATTCCTTAGCACCATATAAGCAAAAAGAAAAAAGGTGGAAGTGGCGCTGTGGTTCAAGTGGTAGAGCGGTAGCCTTGAGCTGAAGAGCTGAGGGACAGCGCCCAGGCCCAGAGTTCAGGCCCCAGGACTGGACCCCCCCCCCCCAAAAAAAAAGAGAAATAAAAAAAAGAAATGTATTCATTACCTTGCTCATATAACTGTAACCCCCTTGTACAGTATTTTCACAATAAAAACTTAAAAGAAAAAGAAAAAAATAACGCTTTTCTGTTTAAGGATAAGGAAGAGCAGGCTGTGGGAAAGGAAGAGAAAGCTAAGTACTACATGCATAGATTTTATCATTTAACATTCCACTTTCATAACTCTAAGCTAGCAGAATTCTGTAAAGACTTTTCAGATGTATTAGGAACTGAACCTAGCAATAGGTTTGCACATGTCAATGCATTCTACTGTAATGATAAACGTACAACCATTGTTCATCTCATCTGAGAAGAGAAACTGCTAGTTAAAATGATTGCCCAAATAGTTCCTGTAACAACAGAATTTTCACTTGCAGCTGCTTCCTTTTACTGGCATGTTTTGGGTGTTTGGTATATTATGTAGAAAGGGTTAATAGACTATGTACTGCTTCTAGAGGCTGGGTTCTCATTGTTTGCAAGGTAAATGCCTGTGGAAACTGTGCTCATTCATTTAGGTCCAGGATATATCAGCAGTAATGAACTAAGTGGTACTCCACTTACCTGAAAGAGGGGATGTGATATCCTGACACCTACCTTATTACACAGGAACAGTTACAGCAGTCTACTACACTGAGAGCCCGAGTACATGTATGTGTGTGTCGCTCTCTTTCTTTCTCTTTCGTGTATCCCTTTGACTTCTGAAGGGTTTCCTGTTTATTAATGAATAATAATTATATAGTGTATATATTGTATATATAACATATATATAATATAGTGAAGAATAATTATTATAAAAAGAATATTACCTATTATAATTTTTGAAGATGGTCTTGTTTTGAATGATTATTTTTTGCTCTTGTGTTTCCCTTGTTCCTAATGATCCATTTGTTACACGTTTCATTCAGGGAATTTTCCTCCCAGTGAACTCCCTTCTTCTCTCTCCCCAGAGTTTTGCTAATTATTTTTAATGTAAAGCCCAAAGTCTTCTTAGAACTATTTACATTGGCTGGAATTAGAGACATTAGAGGGATTCATACCTCCCTAACTCTAGTTACTTGATGCTGGAAAACAAACCTACAACAACAATAGCAACAGCAGCTAAACACACATACACACACACACACACAAACACAACACAAAACCTGCTGGTCTTTGACATTAATGTAGTTGTGATGCAGTTGATCCCATTTATTAGTGAAATGGGCTTTTACTGGTAACTCAGAATAGTCCTAGTGTTGAGAAGCCAGAATTATTAACAGCA
>NW_027205603.1:47027632-47092632 GCF_024711535.1 Dipodomys merriami
GCTTTGGCTGGCTTTGAATGTGATCCTCAAATCTCAGCCTCTTGGGTAGCTAGGATTACAGATGTGAGCTACAGGTGCCTGGCTCTGAAGAAGCATCTTTTAAAGAAAGATTTTCTTAAGTTAATGTCTTCCCTCTGTATTATTCTATTTTCCTATTTGGTCTTTAATTCACAACAGATACCATTAAATACTCAGGCTCAGAGGTATACTCGAAATTCAGGGAATTGGGGAGTTTGAACAAATACCTCCTTAAATTGATCAGAGTAAGAAAATGATTAACTAAGACAGCAATCTCAATGTTTAAACATGCAATTATTTAGGGAAAGGTGAGTAAAAATTCAATGAGAGCAGTTCTAAAATGGAAAATGAAAAAAAAGAAGCCGTGTGCTACAAACCCTGCCATATTGACACATCAGTTACTGTAGAACTTTGCCATCTGCTTTATGTTTTTTTAAATTCTTTTTATTTGAGACAACTTGATTGAGATACAATTTGTATATCATGCAGTTCCAGTTTAGAAGCATTTAGAATATTCACAGAATGATGCAACCATCATCATAATGCATTTGGAATCTTTTCATTATCATAGAAGGAAAGTTTGTAGCATTTTATCCATCCACAAATATCTCCCTCTCTTCCACTCATAGCCCTAAATTACTTTTAATTGCTTTCTTTTGGGTAGGTTTGACTATTCTAGACATTAAGAATATATATATATATATATATATATATATATATATATATATAATCCTATTATATAGGAACTTTTGTGATTGGTTTCTTTTACTCAGTGTAATGGTTTCAATGTTCATTCATGCTGTGGCATGTATTAGCATGTCATTCCTTGATCTTATGAGCTTTCCATTGTATGGCTATTCTATATTTTATTCTGCTCCTCTCAGTTGGACATTTAGGCTGTTCCCTCTCTGGGTTTTTTGGAGAGTGATTCTATAAACATGTAGAATAAAATTGAATGGAGGTATTTTGCCATTATTCTTGTATATGTACATAGCAGATAAATAGCTGGATTAACAGTTACTAATATATGCTCATTACTATCACTTTTTATTTTATGTCTGATCAATTTCTTTTCCCTTTTTGTGTAAAGGATATTTAAGACTAGAAATGTAGCTTGGTGGTAGAGCAGTCACCTAGAATGCATGAAACTCTGAGTTCATTTGACAGTACCACAAAAAAATAGCACTTCCAATTTTTATCATTATTCCAATGCCCCTTTCCCCAGCCAATTAGTTTAGTGAAATAATTGTTACCAACATTTATTGAGCACCTGTTTGATGAGGCAAAATAATATCTTAAATTCTTTAGATATATTAATTCTTTTTTTCTTTTCTCCCAGTGACTCCTTAAGATAGATAACACTATTATATCATGTTGAACATAAAGAAACTAAAACAATGAACATTTAATCATCTAAACTTACACAGCTGGTAATGTTATGACTAAGCCAGGATTTAAATTCTGATCTCCTCAGCCATAACATAACCCGCAGTGTTAAAATCAGGCTGATGATGAATCACAGTAAAGACAGCATTGAGATGAGGTACTTGAGCTGGAAGGCCTATTGTGACAGAAAGGGATGAAAATAAGGGTATTACTATACTAGATGGTTGTGGTGGTGGGAGCATGTATCCCCTGAATGGAAGGAAAGAAGCAATGATGCTATGGATATAAATTTAGAAGCCAGGTGCCAGTGGCTCATGCCTAATGATAACTACTTAGGAAGCTGAGATGTGAGGATTGCAGTTCAAATCTACCCTGGGCTGGAAAGTTAGTGAGACTTCCTATCTCCAATTAGCCACCTAGAAAGTGGCTCAAGTGGCAGAGCACTAGCCTTGATCACACACACACACACACACACACACACACACACACACACATTTAGAGATGGTAAATTAGAAAAACTCATTCATGGCTGGGAAGTTGGCTCAGTGGTGGAGCACTTGCCTTGCATGCCTGAGGCCCTGGGTTTGATTCCTCAGCACCACATAAGCAAAAAGAAAAAAGCTGGAAGTGGTGCTGTGACTCAAGTGGTAGAGCGCTAGCCTTGAGCTGAAGAGCGGACCCCCCCAAAAAAAAACATTTATAAGCCTTAGCTCTTTTTGATGTCTGAAAAGTTAACCATTTCTGTTATTTATGTACTATTTTCTCTGAAAAATATGTACAAATTGAATCTCCTGTGTTTGTATCATAAACATTGCAGTATTTATGATAGATTAAATTTACTGAAATACATTTTGTTAGATTTATGTTCTAGTAATACACAACTTTATTTATTCTTGTTGCTGGTGCTAGGGCTTGACTCAGGTCCAGGCCTGGCCCTAGAGATTTTTGCTCAAGCTAGTGCTCTACCACTTGAGCCACAGCTTCACTTCCAGTTTTTGAGTAGTTAATTGGAGATAAGTGTCTTACAGACTTCCCTGCCTGGGCTAGTTTAGAAATGTGATCCTCAGAGCTCAGTCTCCTGATTAGCCAGGATTATATGCATGAGCCACTGACTCCCAGCTTCACTAATATTTATGGTTAATTCTATCCTGTGCTGGACCTCAAAGGTGAATAAGAGAGCCACAAAGGGAAATGATATAGTTCCTGTCCTCAGTAACTCACCCAGTTTAGAAGAAAATCATTTTCTCTATATTTTATTTTTCTTGTGTATTGGTCTCGTTCAATCATCCTTAATTCCAGAATTTGTAGGAATATCTTTAGTCTTTTACATAGAACATTCCAGCAGTGTTTATTCTCTGTGTCATCTAGAGAATTACTATTTAGGATTTTTTTTAAAAGTATTTGGGAACAATTAGATTCTGCCTTTCAGGAATTTGACAAAGAGTATCTCTAATTCCACACCAGAATGACTTTATCTCATTTTCAAAAATACAAACACTGGAAAGCAGTGGCTCATGGCTATAATCCTAGCTACTCAGGAGGTTGAGATCTGAGGATCACACATCAAAGAATCACACTTCAAAGCCAGCCTGAGCAAGAAAGTCTATGAGACTCTTATCTCCAATAAACTACTCAGATAAAGCCAGAAGAGGAATTGTGATTCAAGTGGTAGAGCACTAGCCTTAAGCATAAAAAGGCTCAATGATAGCATCCAGGCCCAGAGTTCCAGCCCCAGGACTAGAAAAAAATGCAAAAATAATGCATAGTCACAGTAAAATTCAAACTTTCTATTTTTTTTTGCCTCCACCTCTCTACCTATGTCATGTCTGAGAGTGTATGATCTTTATGTTTTCAAACTCATAAGGAAATGGACAAACAAATATTACAGGGTATTTTTCTTGCTAAATATAAGAATGTTCTTCTTTCTATAGATATGAAACAAACATGTTTATATACTGTTTCTGATGTAATTGGGTAAAATAGTTTTCATATGTTATTTATGACTCTTTCAAGCACAATTCTTTTTAATTCAAACAATGCCTATTTTTCCTTAAAGTTTTCAATTACCAGAGACTTTCTGCACTTCCTAGGCCTGTTGATATTGGTAGGGTGAGGTCAGGGGTTGGGCTGCCAGTGTTCCTACTGTTAGAACATTGCCATTACATAATTTCTTCTTTCTGTTTACCATGAAAACAAATTAAAGGGATATTATGCAAGAAAACATGATAATCATCCATATTATCTCATGCTAAAAGATTCTCTGGAGTGCTTTCTTGAGTTGGAAACCCAAGGAAAGTGAACAATTGGCTGTCTACTTCAACATTTATGTCATAAACATTTGATGAGCTTAATAAACTTGGATAAGGCATGTATCCATTTTAGATACCCACCCATCAGTAATATATTAGGACAGAATGTGGAGAGAGGGCATAGTGAGATGTTTCAAAGACAATGAAAACAATGCACAATTATCTCCCTGGTTTCAAAGTTTAAAAGACTTAAATCAGACAATTTTTCTGTCTTCGGAAAAGTCCAACAGACTTTTCTCATCTTTATGTGTTTTTTGGCAAGCATTTCTGTGTCTTAGTTAATATATAAATAAATGGAGGAAAAAACCGATTCCACTGAGTTCTGTAGATCTTAATTAAGGTATAAAAATAGCTTTGTAAAAAAGTACTCCGAGATGAAAGATTTTTCTTATATGTGGAAAATATTACTCATGTCTTGTCAGCACATCTACTCTATTGGCATTGCTTTTTGTACTTGGAGATAACTTTTGCTTTTTTATTTTATTGTGAAGGTACTTCCTTTTTAAATTTCTATAAGTATATTTGGCTTCATTATTATATCCAGACCATGTCATTCCTGAATAGCCATTCTTAACTTATTCTGTGTCATTGGTCTTCAATGGAAATTTACTTCGAAGAAGTATGTATATATAGTCATCATAGGAAATAATTATTTGTGTTTCCTTCATTATGTATTGACTGTTTCCTAGAAGTTTGTCTACAGAAAAGTAAATGCCTTTTATACTTCTAAATTCTAGTTTCCAAGTCTACCAGGTGCGAATTTGCAAATGAGTAGCAGTAAGTGGCCCTCTGAGCTGACAAACAGAAAGCCTCAGTACTTGATATTAGTTTTACTTTTGCCTTTGGTATAAGACAGTAATTTTTCATCTGTAAAATGGGTTCTGAGTTATCACTAGAATTAGAAAATGAACATCAATAATCTGTGTGATCTTATCTAAACTCAATCAGTTCTAAGTTCTCAGAGATGAATTTACATTGATATCTTATTCTCAATTACTGTTATAAATTACAATGTTCACCATATTGCTAATTTCCCATTACTTTGTTCAATTCATGAATGTATGTTTATATGTTTTTCAGAAGAAGGGTAAAAAGAAAATTTTTAGCCAAGCACTGGTGGCTCATCCTGGAATCTTATCTACTTAAGAGGCTGAGATTTGAGGATCAAAGTTGGAAGCTAGCTTAGACATAAAGTCTATTAGATTCTTATCTTCAACTAGACACCAAAATGCTGGAAGTAGATCTGTGGATCTAATGGTTGAATACTAGCTTTGAGTAAAATGCTCCAGGATAGTATGGAGGCCCTGAGTTCAAGCCCTCACGCCCTAGATCTAGCACCTTGAGTTCAAGCCCCAGGTCTACCATCAAAATTATATCTATACCTATATCTGTAGCTATATCTATATATATCCTTTAGAGAGAAATGATAAAAATACATGTCTTAAACCCCCTTACTTATTTTACTAGTCCTTTCATTGATTCTTTTCTGTCAGGGAATAAAAATATGGCATTAAGCCACACAGGTATTGTTCAGGTGGAGTTCATGATTTAGTGAAAGAGAGAGATAAGCAATTGTATAATCAGATGTTAAACAAAGATCAATTATTTATCATCATAACATATAATTAGCACTTTTGATTTGGAACATTTATGTCATTAGTACTTTGGGTTTGTATAAAATGAATTCTCTCTCTAATTTTGGAAGAAAGTGAAGAATTTATGGATTTCTTTAGAAAGGTATCTGTGGGCTGAAGTAAGTTGACTTCAGTGGATATCTTTCAAGTATATATATGTATGTGTATATACATATATGTATATATATACATATATGTATATATGTATGTGTGTATATACATATATGTATATATGTATGTATATACACATACATATATATACACACATACATATGTGTATGTATGTGTGTATATATATATCCAGTCCTGGAACTTGAATTTAGGGCCTAGGTGCTTGTCCTTGAGATTTTTTTCTTTTTTGTTCTACCACTTGAACCACAGCTCCATTTTTTACTTTTGCTGGTTAATTGGAAATAAAAGTCTTACAAACTCTCCTGCCTAGGCTGGCTTTGAATCATAATCCTTAGATCTCAGTCTTCTAAGTATCTAGGATTACAAATGTGAGACTGGGGGCTGGGAAGTTGGCTCAGTGGTAGAGCACTTGCCTTGCATGCCTGAGACCGTGGGTTCGATTCCTCAGCACCACATAAGCAAAAAGAAAAAAGCCAGAAGTGGCGCTGTGACTCAAGTGGTAGAGCGCTAGCCTTGAGCTGAAGAGCTGAGGGACAGCGCCCAGGCCTAGAGTTCAGGCCCCATGACCAGACCCCCCCAAAAAACAAAAAACAAAACAAAACAAAAAAAAACAAGTGTGAGACTGGCAGTACATTTACCATCAGAGAAGAAATACTACTAAACTTTTTGAAGTAATGAAATGTTTATGTGAAAAGTCATTCTGGAAATGGCTTGTGTGACTAGTAGGCCAATTTGTATAGAATATGGCATAGAGATTGGATGAGATGAACCTGATAATTACCCACCTAGTTTTGATGTCACATAATGCACTTGGAGTCTCTTGAAATGCCCCTCTTTTTTGAGTGTGTTTCAATGGTCCGTATTTAAAGATATGAATGTGATCAGCCAAATTTACAGGCTGCTAGACAAGAAGGTTTGAAGGTGGCTTGAAGCTCTAAAGATCTCCACAGGAAGGTAGTGAGCATGGTAATCATACTGATCTTCCCTCCAGTGGCATATGCTTCTCTCAATTCAAGAAATTGACTCCCTTCTTCTCCTATGGAATCTTCCTTATGACAGGTATTAGGATTTTGCTAGTGTCTGCCTATACTGTGAAGCCATAGGAGGCATAACCTTTCTTCTGCATTGTCTGCCTCTATGGACAAGAGTCAAGCGCGTGCGTGTGCGCGTGCACACACACACACACACACACACACACAGACACACACACCACTGTAGTAGGAAGCATGGCAAGACTTCCTATGGAAAAGCTCTCTATATAGAGATCATTTTTCTGCATCTAGAAGCAGGTTAAAAAAATCCAAGATTGGGCTGGGATGGTGGCTCAGTGGTAGAGCACTTGCCTTGCATGCCTGAGGCCCTGGGTTTGATTCCTCAGCACCACATAATCAAAAAGAAAAAAGGTGGAAGTGGCGCTGTGGCTCAAGTGGTAGAGCACTAGCCTTGAGCTGAAGAGCTGAGGGACAGCACCCAGGCCTAGAGTTCAGGCCCCACGACCGGGCCCTCCCCCCCCAAAAAAATCCAAGATTGACTGATTTTATTAGTAATACCTTTTAGTAAACCTTTGGAATCATACTTTGTATTATTATGATTACTTGTAGAAATTCACTTTCCTTGTTCATGAAGCTCTCTCCAGGCTGAGGATATATAGTCTATTTTCTAAACAGAAAGTACAGGTCTCAAGATACCCAACTTCAAAGACTTGCTTTGGTGGGTGGAATGCTCATTTATAGTTGACAATAATGATTGGACACTTAATTTTTTTCTTTCTATATTAGGAAGACAGTTCAGGGGAAAGCTTTTTTAACTACAGTCTCTCTGTAGTTATGAATATAAATGTGTAGGATACATTGGCTAAGTATTGTGTTTGTATTTGTAGGTGTAGGGATGTATATATGTTTCTATATATGTAGAAATATTTATAGCAATTTATCCTGTTTATAAAATTAAAAAGGTGTTTTATATTCTATTATCTGGCAGTTTTCTTTTAATGATGATCCATACTCTTTTCCTGGATATAACATCTAATACAGGAAATACATTGCAAATACATTGTTCAAAGAAGTAAATAAATACGGTACCCAGTCTTATAAGGAATAGACTTTATATTGTCACAGCTGGGAAATTATAGTACTTTGTAACTTTCTTTGTAAGTTAAAATTGTCTTTTTCTTAAGTACTTCTTCTCGAGATCAACTTGAAATAATCCATCAGTGCTAGACTCATCACTCTTTAAGAGCCATGCTTTAAATATGAATCTATCATAAAATGCCAATGGCCAACTGTATCTGAATCTCACTGGCAATGTAGTTTGTATTTCACAAAAGACTAAGCAAAAATCTCCCCTCCCACAGATTGAAAAGGTTATATTAATTAAAAAACAAATTGAGTTGTTTGATTAAAAGATGTGAAACCAATGATTTTAAGAACTTACTAATAATTGGGTGGGCTTGATCACTTGCTGGTCAATACCACCATGTACATATAAGTTAGTAGAGGATAGAAATTTCTTACCCTGCCTTGAGTGTACTGTAGGATACTGTAGGATAATGTTCAATGACTGTGTATAAGTGAACTCTAAACCTTTTGACGTTTGTGCTTAAGTGAATGACATAGTATATTATATGTTTATGTGACTTTAAGCATTTTGCTTCATTATGACAGAGGTATTAACATCCTGTACCAGTAAAATTGCAAGGACATTTGTTAGTCAGAAGCTGCTAATACCAGTTAACAGTGTTGCAAATTAAAGTATTAGTGGATTTGTATTGCTTGAGGAAGCAACTGATATAAATGCCCGAAGGTTAGAGAAATAGAGCAGTTTATTTTAACATAATTTTGTATGCCACGTGGCATTTCCCTGATAGTGTCATGATGGCTTTGAGTATCTCTTCACAAAGCAATAAAATGAATAGTTTACTGAACAGAAAACATCTGACTAACACACATTTAAGAGATACCATTGTGTGTGTGTGTGTGTGTGTGTGTGTGTGTGTGTGTGTGTGTGTGTGTGTGTGTGTGTGTGTGTGTGTAGGTTTTTGCTCTAGGCTGTCTTTCTACCACTTGAACCACACTTCAACTTCTGACATTTTGCTAGTTAATTAAAGATGAGAGTCTCTGGAATTTGTCTGCTGAGATAGGCTTCAGACCTTGATCCTGAGTAGCTAGGCTAACAGGTGAAAGTCACTGGCTCCTGACCATTGAATTTTTTTTTTTTTTTGCCAGTCCTGGAGCTTGAACTCAGGCATGGGCACTATCCCTCAGCTTCTTTTTGCTCAAGGCTAACATTCTACCACTTGAGCCACAGTTCCACTCTGGCTTTTTGCTGGGTAATTGGAGATAAAAGTATGAACTTTCCTGCCTAGGATGGCTTTGAACTACAGTCCTCAGATCTCAGCCTCCTGAGTGGCTAGGATTAAAGACATGAGCCATTGGCACCAAGCCCAGATGCTATTTTAAAGAGTGGAAAAATTGATTTTAGAAGACAAACTCAAGAGAAGTCAGTTGTATTTTTTTTTTTTTTTGGGTCGGGTCATGGGGCCTGAACTCTGGGCCTGGGCACTGTCCCTCAGCTCAAGGCTAGCGCTCTACCACTTGGGCCACAGCACCACTTCCAGCTTTTTTCTTTTTGCTTATGTGGTGCTGAGGAATCAAACCCAGGGCCTCAGGCATGCAAGACAAGCGCTCTACCACTGAGCCACCTTCCCAGCCCCAGTCAGTTGTATTTTAAAAAGTGATTTTACTGCTTTGTTCAGAATATATTTTTGTAGTGCAGACAAAAGAAATCCTCCTAGTTTTTACAGCTATATGTTCTCTTTAATTGTGTTGGTTTAGGTCTATATTTAAATAAAAGTTTGATGTGATTTTAGTTTTGTTAGAAATTATGACACACTATATATCAGAGATTTGGGATCATGTTGTTAATGATAAGGCTGTCATTGATACAAAACTATCTTATTAAGAAATCTGCAACTTATGGAAATGGTATTGAACATTCTAGAAGGAATACTATGTTAAAGTCCCCTTTTTGATCTTAGTAATGGTTTGAGACAGTAATACATTTTTTTTCTTTTGCTCATTTTGTGTGGGCCTAGCCATTTCAGTGATTTTTTCACAGTTCTCCTTTTAAACTATATTATAGATATATTGTATGAGGATGTTATAAGGAATGACAATTATAGAGAATGAGAATCCATGGTTGAAATTATATGCACATTGAACTACATTGAGAGTATTAAAAGTATTTCATCCCATTTGTAAGATATCTTCCTTGACTATGAAAGCATAATATTTTTCCAATTATATCTGCTTCAGCCTGAAAATGGATTACCTTATAAGAGTCCAAAAATAATTGAAAGTGTGAAGACAGATAAGTTGGGCATATACAGACCCTGAGCAAATTTCTTTGAACAGGATTCATGGAACAGAAAAGAGAAAGTTTATCTTGACTCCTGCTCAAGTCCAGATGAACACTTTAATGCATCATGATGCGCCTGATTGACAGAGAGTGCCTGCTGCATAATTTCGAGCTCACTTCTCCACTGTCTGTGAGATTACATTTTGACTGCCCCAATATTAATAAGTAGATTTGATCTTAGGCCTGTCGAAGGTCAAGCAGACTGGCCAGGTCAGCCTGTTTGTCTGTGTGCAGGCACTGTGACATCTACTCAGAGTGACAGATAGTGGATGGGGGTGGTGAGACATGGGTGTCAACCTTAAGCTTACCAAAGGAGCCTTTCTTGTTTAGAACAAAGAACATCGGGGACTGCATCCGCTTTTTATATATTACCATAGAAGGTGATACAGTGTTGAAGAAAAACATTGCAGAAAAGGTACATAACATAAATCATATTGATTAAAAATAGTAATATATGGCAGTATCGTTCAGAACTTTTATTGTATGTGGGTGGATGTGATTGTTTCTTCATTAGATATAGTCTTCTCTAGCTGTACTAGACTATGGCATCATTACTCTTGAAATGTCCATGATCTTTGTCAGTGCATAACTCAGTAGTACTACAGTATGAGTATGACATAATAAAAAAATGCTAAAACAACTTTTGACAATGCACCATTCCTAGTATGCTACCATAAAACAGCAAATAACTCATTAAAAAAAATCTTTCCTCTTTCTCAGAAAAAATTCCTAAGAAGCTATTTGGTTCCTAATTGATTTTCTACGTCAGTTGTTCATTGAATAGATAAGTAGTGCCTGTGATATTTGATTACAGAGCAAGGCACCCATTTAACCTTCTGTTCTTTCCTGGCCAGGATTTCAAATACAATAGAACGTTCCTCCCTGAGGCTCAGCAGGATTAGACAGCTAGAGGTAATCCCTGATACGCTGAAATAGACCTGATAGAACTTCACCTCACTTGTTTAGGATTATGCTCATGAATTTCAGCTCACCCAGCAGCATTAACCCTTTGGGGACTTAGGCTAAGATATTCTATTGGTTAAAAAAAATACAGAAACCTGCTAATAGATTCTAAGCAGCAACACCTTACAGTTTTGGCCAAACTATAGATGTAATTGTGAAGTGAGGATCGATGTGTGATCCAATTTTTCCCCCTAATTTTTCTTTTTGCATTTTCAACATATTCCTGTAAAGATTTATATTAGCTTTTAAAGTATAATTTTGTTTAGGAACTTTATGAAAAGTTTTGGTTTGTATAGTAGCTTTCCCATCCTGGTCATGGTTAAATCATATTGTGGAGCTGGAATATAAATGATTTTATATAAAGTAGGCCCTCAATATTCTAGGTTAACTGGAACCAAGGCAAATATCAAAATCCCCAAACCTCATTTTAGCCAGGGTTTCCAATCTCTTCCCTTTCCTTTCATTAGAGCAAATTCCATAGGTTTGAGTTTAATTTTCTCTCTTTCCCCTCTGGGGGATATGAAAATGAGCTAAGAAATGGCCAAGAGGCAGGAAATCCGTGAGTGAAAAAGAACTAGTAAAAGGTAGAGTTAATCCCCAAATTGGAAAGTCGGGCCCACGTTAATCAGGAGATGAAAGGAAGAACATACACTCTTTTCGTGCAGGTGGAAGAACTGGACTTTATCATCATTTTAATAATTTAAACATTGAAATCTGTGCCTGACACCATTAGGCCATCAAAATGAGGTCCTTGCAAAGTCACAGGTTTGAAATGGGTTATTAGTGACAACTAACACAGTCTGCTTCTTCCCCCTCCCCGCTCCAGTCGCTATGGAAGTGATCGCCCTGAATCATCTAGGCTTTTGATGTTGATTCTTTAAATATTCATATTTACACCTAGTTATATTAATTATTGAAATAAGTGATTCTGATTTTGATAATCAGAAGACTTCCCATCATGTTCATAGTCTCTAGGAAAAAAATGTTAGCTTTATCTGAAAGACCTGACCTCCCCATAATCTTGTGATGATGACTATAACCTCATTGCCTATGATAATACTTCAAGGTCAGTGGTAATTCAAGACAAAAACACTGATGCATCAACCTGTCTTCTTAGTTGTTCTTAAAAGGTTTGAATTCATGAAAATGCTTATTTTCTTTAAAAAAAAATCAGTGAATGTCATCACAATAAAAGGATAACTCTGCAGACATTTTGGAAGCACTTCTATTCTTTACCACATTCCTTACCTTATAGATTTACTGCACTTGCGATGATAGTCAGCATCAAGGTGACAAGCAGGAACTACTACATTGTATGCCTTCTACTTTGGTGTTTTGTTTATAAGAACTTAAGTAAGAATAAATTGATGGGATTATGCTCTAATAATAGTTTGTTTTTGTTCCGTAGGGTGTGGAGAGGAGCTTGTGAAATGGGGAATTCTGACTTCAAAGATTCTTAATTAACAAGCTTCCCTTTTACTTATTTTTTTGTACAAAATGTCTAATTTTCAGGGTTTTAGAGAGCAATGATGGTTTCTGTTGTTCCATTTAGGTGACATATTATTCCAATTAATTGGAAAAGTACTCCCATGGGATAGATGACTTGAGGATGGGGCCTGTTAGACTGTCGCTTACAGTGGTTCTGGGATTTGCCCTTTTCTCCTGACATGGTTTTACATATGCTGTTGCTGAGATTCCAGTTCTTTGTTGTATGTTATAAAATTCTATTGCATCAGCATGAACAAAACAGAAATATTATAGATATGAACCTTTCACCCCAAAAAGACATATAAGATATTTAAAAGCTCCAGACCAGGATAACAGGAATGCTTGCAGCCAGCATGGATGGGTTCACAGATGACTAAAAGCTGGTATTAATAAATCTCAAAAGGAGAAGACTAGGAGTAGAATTTACTGAAGTCTATGAAATAATAAAAAGACATGAAGTTAGGCCATATGCATCTCTGTAATGCCTGTTTTTGGTTTTTTTGTTTTATTTTTTTTTCTTATAGAAAGAACTAGAGATCCTCCTGTGTACATGGGAGAAACAAATTTCAAAGCAACAAAGGAAAACTTAGTGTTTGTTTGTTTTGCTGTTTGTTAATAAAGCTATTTTACCTCTGGAATAATTGAGTTACAAGATTCTGGAAAAAATAATTCATCTTGGAATTGTGAGGACGAAGGAGACCTTGAGGAGTCTTCTCCTTGGCAGACAGGAAATATTAAAACCACCCCCAAAGAAATCTACCCGTGATATTTTTAAAGAGAAGGATCTGGTTTAGTTGTGGCCAGTGGAATGCCTTGTGACCACATGAACAAAGAGATAATGACTGGGGAGTTTAAATTCTGAGGCAAATGTCTTGAGTCTGCAAACTTAGTGCATCTGCTGCTCCAAACATTTGTAGTTTTTTGGAGAGATTTTCCTCAACACTGTGCCACTAAAACCACTTTTTAAGGAATTTGTAGAATATGTAAAACTTATTAATATTTGTTACTTGGGGATGGTAAAAGAGTTACAAAAAGCTAGTATCACATATATACACACACACATATATATATATACATTTATATAATATGTATAAATGTATATGTGTATATGTATGTGTATAAAATTCCTATGTTTGTACTAGGCTATGAATTATATAGAGTTCAGACTGCATACGTAGGCATTCTATCACATAAGCTACAAACCACTTGAGCCAGTTGCTCAGTCCATTTTTTGATTTATTTATTTAGTTATTTACTTACTTATTTTTTGTGCCAGTCCTGGGGCTAGAACTCAGGTCTTGAGCTTTTTACTGGTGCCCTGCCACTTGAGCCACAGTACCACTTCTGGTTTTTTTGACTAGTTTATTGGAAATAAGAGTTTCATGGACTTTCCTGCCCACACTGGTTTTGTGTGGTGATCCTCAGATCTCAGCTTACTGAACAGCTAGGCTTACAGGCCTGAGCCACTAACACCTGGCTTATACTTGTTTTTTGGGGGGTAGGATCTCATATTTACTCTCTCCCCTGGGCTGGCTTCAGACAGCAATCCATAATCCTCCTTTCTTCCCCTCCCCATGACTGGTTCCACAGACCATACCTGGCTTACTGTTTGACTCATTAACTTCTTGCTTAAGCAGGCCTCAAATGATTGTCTTCCTTATCCCCATCTCCCAAGCAGCTGGGATTACAGGAGTGTATCACCACCAATGCAGCACTTACATTTTAATCATTACATCATAACTAAAACTCTGTAAAGGAATGTGTACTGTCTCATTTAGTTCTCACAACAGCTCACTGAGTAACATGTCATAGTATAGATTAAAGATGGAGAAGAGCAATATTAGGTATCTCACCCAGGATCACACAGATACTGAAGAGCTGGAATACGACACTCAGAGTGACCTATTTAGTGTGCTCTTGTCATTGTTCTTTGTTGGGTAGCTTCTTCAAAGGCTGATGTTACCTACTGAGGCCCAGGGACATTTAGAGTATCTGAAGTAAGCTTCAGACAGGCAGAATGTAATTTTCCCTCTGATGATATATATGCCTATCATATGAAGCAGAACAATTGCTTAGGGAGGGGTCACAAATTTACAAAGTGTTAAGTCCTTTTACAAGTTGAGGAGAGTATGGCTATGTTGGCAGACAAGAAGAGGGCAGTATTTGGATGGAGCCTTTCAGGATTTGGGCTGGAGAACGTCAGCTTTGGAGGTAATGAGGAAAAGAGGAGCTAGCGGTCCAAGTCAAGAATATCAGCTGTTTTCTGTGCAGTTATAGTTGACACAGTAAGATTGTACACATAATCTGGATGAATCACAATCTAGCAGAGATTCAGGAATGTAGAGCAGGTCTACCAAGTGCATGGGCTTGGAGCAATAAGGAATTTGCTGTACTCTTTTCCTATCCCATTCTTTTTTTTTTTTTTTTTTTGAGTCCAGTTGTGGGGCCTGAACTCTGGGCCTGGGCACTCTCCCTCAGCTCTTCAGCTCAAGACTAGTGCTCTATCATATGAGCCATAGCGCCTCTTCCAGCTTTTTTCTTTTTGCTTATGTGGTGCTGAGGAATCAAACCCAGGGCCTTGTGCATGCAAGGAAAGCGCTCTACCACTGAGCCACCTTCCCAGCCCCTCCTATTCCATTCTTGATCTATGAGAATGAGCAAAAATTTCATGACACACATACATAAAAAAAGATTTCTAAGTTTCAAATGGTTATTTCTTCATGATGAGAAAAGCAGGACAATGTTCTACTAATATGTAACAAAATAAGTGTGGAGATATACTTCTGAATCGAAGAAATAAACTCTGACCACACTGGAATTAATCATTTTAGTAGGATCAGCCTGTAGAATGTTCAATCTATTTTTTATTTTGTAAGACAATGGTAGGTGCCATACATTATTACTACATTGTTATTATGAGGAAAATGTAGGCCAGTGATTAAAAATACTCAGGGTAAAATTTTTTCATAAAGTAATATTTTGTTGTGAGTTTAATTTCTTCACTGATGGATGATTACACACATCATCCTTATTGATAGGCTGATGCAGGCAGATCCAGATAAAGGTAAATTTTTCTAAAACTGGTTACTTTTTAGAAATCTGTTTTATAGAACATTTGAGTATATGTGTTAATAGAGTATTATTAAAATATTAATATTTACAATATTGTAAATGTTTAAGATGTAGTTAAAATTAATGAAACAGCTACATCATCAATGTTGCATACCTTTTATTTATTTGAAGCTAATTCTTCCCCTAAATTTAGCATTCCCTGGGAGTGCAAAACCAAAACAGAAGTAAAACTGAGCTCTACATTGTATATAACTATAGACTAAACATAAGGAAATAAAACATAATGAAAATGCCCTAGTACATTTCATTGACCAAATTCAAAATAAAGGGTAAACATGAAAAACTTTATTTTTAAAGCACGAATTCCTATCATAAAATACAATTACAGAAATAAGGAAAGGCTTTTCAAAACTGTGGTTAGCCTCTATAATATACTTTTGGAGCAGTCTTCATTGGTTTGTTTCTGAAGCTGCATTTCTAATAATGGAGCTGTCATTTTCTTCATTCTTTCCTTTCAGAACAAGGGTAGGGGGAGATTAAAATAATCTTCAAAGCAGACACCATTACACTGAGTGGACCCTGGCCTGCAAGCTGCTTTTGTGAGGTAGCACATTTCAGTCCCCACTGCAGATGATAGTTAAATATCCACTCAAAGCAGAGATTATTCAGGAAGGGATTCATCCAGCCCATAGAGAAGACTGAAATCATATCTTCTCTCTATCTAGCTCCTGAAATCATCTAATACACTTATCCTTTGTTTTTCTATTTTTTTTAATTGCAGAAAGGAATTTGGATTTCCGGTGATTGTGGGAGGACAAAGGGGAGGGGGCAGATAGTATTGTCCTGAGCCATTAAATTAAAATGAAAGTGAAACAATGACAGAAAAGTTAGAAAAAGATTGAAGTGAGGTTCATTTTGCGTCTTAAAAATAAAAAAAAAAGGCCTCATAATTTTCGTGTGTGTGTGTGTGTGTGTGTGTGTGTGTGTGTGTGTGTGTGTGTGTGTGTGTATTTCCCACCCCCTCCCCAGTCATCTCAGCAGAGAAATCAAGGTCTGAAAGCTGATCTGCTTTCCTGTCTCCCCCATGTCTGGCTGAGACTTACTGTTGGTAGAGAGACACACTGCCCTGTCTGTGCTGTGCCTGCATAGTGGATCAATGGAGGCCCAGAGCCCGGGGCGCTGCCAGGACAATACCTTTCATTTAAAGGAAGGAAAAAAAATAATAACAAATGTTAAAGGACTATTTTTAAACATGTGCTCAATGCAGTTTTGAGTCAGTGATTCTTGTAAGTGGCATGAATAATAATCTGAAGAAAATCTTCATTTACTTTAAAAAAATATTCCCTTTGCATTATATTAAGATATTATTCATATGCTGTTTTCTCTCTTTAAGATCATGCCCAGATTGGAATTTCTCTTCCATAAATGGTCCTGATAAAAGTCAATCTTCCAAGTGTTTTACAGTGTTCTGGTCCCAAACCTCAGCAGGGAGAGCCTGGCTAATATGAGACACATGCTAATAAGAGACTGATTTTCCATTTTTAATGTTTTATGCCAATGCCAGATGATGTATCCAGCTAACCACTTTAAACCTTCCAGTAAAGGTTTGATAATAGATGTCATTATTGAATGTCCTCATGCATGCCCCTTTGAAACAAATGATCACCTATTAGAGAAGAGAGACAAAACACATTTACTTGAATGAAAATGTTTAATAAAGTACATCGGGACTTGTTTTTATTGGTATTGGTCTATGAATACTTTATGTGCTAATTTAAGGCTTAGGAGTACTTAGCCATCCCAGTGCTTCAGTCTGAAAAAAGGCATGTACCTTATTATTATAAACGCCAGCCTTTAATGTTTAGAGCATATTTATAAAACATACTTGTCCTCTTCTGAAAATTGAAAACATCTGTTACAGATTTTCTGTGAAAATGTTATGGACATGAGAGGCTGGTGATGAAGCAGTCTGCCATTTTGAATGGGAATGAAGCTGACAGTGCATTCCGCACCAGTGAGGCCGTGAAAACACACACAAGAAGAGGCAGATGGTTCATTTAGTTTAGTAATTGTAATTTGTTGCTCATTAAAAGTAATTCCCACACAGGCATTCTTCACTCTTATACAGTGTAAGGAATTTTTACTCCACAAATGTGGCCCAATAGTATATCTTTTTTTTTTCCTGCAGCATGTTTGCACTGACATTTGATAGGCAGTTGATTAGAATAGAATGATTTCTTTCGAATGAAAATTAATTATAATTTTTGCAGCTTTCATTAGTCTGCTTTTGTAAAGACTGTGGCTAAACAGCAGGGGTTTGGCCCTGAAATGCTGAGTATCACTACATTGTTTGCAGTGTATTCTCCCTTTTAAGATGATTGGACTTTTTGCATTGTAGTTTCCATGTCGACATAAAATGAGGATTTGTGATTTTTTTTTAAAGTCAGTGTGCTTTGTTATTTACTTGAATATGCATCTACAGTGGTAAAGAGCATATCACACTAATTTAACATCATACTGTGTAGCTTTTGAGACATATTCAGGAACACAGACACATTTTACTCTTTGGGCTCTTAGAATATTGTATTATTTCCTGAATTTATACAAATTGTTACATATGCACACAAATAGCCTAGATTTTAACAGCAGGAATCTCATTCTTCAGGGATTCACAAAATGGCTTAAAATACATTTTAAAGCCAGGAATGTGAGACTCCCTTGATGATGGGACAGGTATACAGAGAAACCAAGACTCTGCCAGCAGTTATGATCTGATGATGTGTACAGAATTTGATTTCAAAAAAATATAAATGTATAGCTGACAAAATATAGGAAGAAATTTGATCATTTAAAAGTATATTCGACTTTGCTATGTCATTGTGGACTTTTTCTTATACATGGCACATTGATAATACGTTTGTCAAACGAAGGTCAGACTCACAGTGGTCTCTGTACTTTCAGGTGAATTAGTGATTCAGATCTATTTTGGACTTGAGCTTTCAGAAAGTGTTAAAGAATATCTTGTTTATATGTATGTTTCAACTATAGGGAAAAGATCTTTTTTTTCTATTTTCAGAGACAAAAAATAGAATTCACTAGAATTAACCATGTTAAGTAGGATTTTTAATTAAATATCTTAGAGGTCTTTTGGCATCCACAGATTTATGAACAGCTCTGATTTTTCACAATTAACCATCCAAGAAATTGTTTTAAAATTGTAAAGAAAGTCTTCTGTTTTATAACACAATTCCTGTTTCTGTGCAATATGAACAAGACAGTGTTTATTGTAGTCAGAAAAATTGTTGGCATGATTCTGCATAAGTGAAGAATCTCTGGATTGTCTCAAAGTGTTAGCTGCCCATTTGCAGACAAACAAGCTTTTAGTGTGCAATTTAGGTCAATGGATCGAGGGGAGAAGATGTGTTTAGGCGACAGATTTTAAATCACCATAATATAAATATGCTTCCCTTTTCATCCGGAATTTGCTTTCTTTCAAGGTAATTTAGTGCAGCAGACATGCACTTATGTCTGTCTTTGTAATTTTAGGGATTAGGATAGTGAGGATTAAATGGTGACCCTTAATCTTCAATATCAACTTTAAGAGCGAAATATAATATGCAAATGGAACACATTCATTTTGTGTTTATATATTTTAATCTCTGTAATTTAGTCTTAAGAAGATGGAAACTCATCTTTGCCTTATTTATTTTGAATCCTAAAGCAAGATGCCATTAAAATCTTTATCCTTCTGTCTTAGTGGATAAATGTTTATCCTGTAGGGCTTAGAATATATATATATATATATATATATATATATTAAAAAACAGATTTTATCATAACAATGTTTTTCTATCAAGGAAAGTGGCATGTGTGTAAAAGTAGAATTAGATTGACTTGTGTTAAATGAATGGGTAAGTTGTTAAACCTTGAAAAAAATAGATGAGATAGCTCTTGTTTTCAATTTAGTATTAGAAATCAGTGAATTGAAATTTTATTAATAAAATTTGTATATTTCTGTTCAAGTTTGCTCTGTTCTTAATAAACTTTTCCTTTCTGGATTGAATTTCAAGGTATAGATAGGAATGTCTTCTAATGAAAACATTTCTTAGGATGGAATATTAATTTGATATAAAAATCTCGGCCATGTTCTCTTAGATAAATAAACATAAGAGTTATATTAAGAAAGTAGATAAAAGAGAAATAAAGTGTGAAAAATAGAAATAAAGACTCTTTTTATGTCGTTGGCTTTGGTGAGAGAATGGGGTTTGGACCCTGTGCCTTGTTTGGCTCACTGGCTTCACCCAGCCAGGTAGTTTAGACAAAGTTTTGCCAGATCTTAGGATATGAAACTTGAATATCTACCATATAAAATTGATTTTTGAAGAGTTTGTGCCAAAAATTGCAGATAATTTCAGTTTGGAAGTTGAATTTCAAGTTTGTTTTTTTTCTAAAGAGAAGGGAATAAAATACTTTGATTAAGGGTAGAGGTGTTATAAACCAGTTTTCAGTCATCTAGCCTCAGCATTGCATCATCACAGATAACAGAGACAGGGAACACCAGATCACATAGAGGAATGATAGGACACTAGAAACGTAACTGTTCAGCCTGGACTTTTAGTCCTTTTGAATCCGATTACAACAAACAAATTACACTCCATCACCAAAACTGTTCCTATAATCTAAACATTTGCAGGGTAGACACTGATGTCTCTCTAATCCAAGCTACTTAGGAGACTAAGATCTGAGAATCACAGCTCAGAACCAGTCTAGGTAGGAAAGCCTGTAAACGTCTTATTTCTAATTAGCCAGCATAAAACTGGAACTGGAGCTGTGGCTCAAGTGATAGGGAACAGCCTTGAGTGAAAAAGTTGAGACAGTTGCCCAGACCTTAAATTCAAGTTCTAGTACATACATACACACACACACACACACACACACACACACACACACACACACACACACACACACACACACACAATAATAATTTAAATACTTGTTTACTCAGACCTAAAAACAGAGTTAATGATGGAACTAACATTTATGTTTTCCCTGTTTAGAGACACAAAGATTTACACTAGAAGGAAAACTTGGTCTGTTGAGCTATGACTACTAAAAATAAATTTATTCTTCTTAGGAGCTTACTTGTTTCATTTTCTTTCTGTTCTTTTGTTTATAATGAAAGCATTTTATTTATTTATTTATTTATTTATTTATTTATTTATTTATTTACATTGACTGTCTTTATTTTTTTATTGTGAAAATACTGTACAGAGGGGTTACAATTACATGGGCAAGATAATGAGTACATTTCTTATCAAGCATTGTTGCTTCCTCCTTTGTTTCCCCTTCCCATCCCTTCCCATCCTGCCCCCACTTCCCCACCAACCCTCCTCCCCCCCCCACCAAAGTTGTAAAGTTTGTTTTCGACATAACGACTTGTACATCTCATTGTTGCAATGGGTCCACCTGTATCCCTATTTAAACGATTTGTTCTTTCTCTTCCCCTCCACAAATTATAACAACATCAAATACAGTGAAAGCAGGGATTATACCATGGGGGAGGGACATACAAAGCAACAAAGAAATCATCTTATAAATGTGTTAGAAACAATCACTTGAAAGAAAAAAGAAGCATTTGAATACATATCTTAGGGTTCATTTCCCTAACATCAACTTAACTGACCTTTTCTGCTTGTCTCAGACATATACTAGTTATTGCAAATAAGGGAAACCATGGGACCTATCTTTCTTTGCGCCTGGCTTACGTCACTTAATATAATTTTTTCCAAGTCTTTCCATTTCCTAACAAATGGGGCAATATCATTCTTTCTGATGGAGGCATAGAATTCCATTGTGTATATATACCACATTTTCTTGATCCATTCATCTACTGAGGGGCATTTGGGTTGGTTCCATATCTTAGCTATGGTAAATAATGCTTCAATAAACATAGTTGTGCTGGTAGCTTTAGTGTGGTCTTGTTTGTGAACATTTGGGTAAATGCCCAAAAGTGGGATTGCTATGTGGAGTCTTTTGAGGAACCTCCATACTACTTTCCAAAGTGGTTGAACAAGTTTACACTCCCAGCAACAATGCAGTAGGGTTCCCTTTTGACCAAATCCCCTCCAGCATCTGTTGTTATTTGAGTTCCTGATTATAGCCATTCTAACTGGGGTGAGGTGGTATCTCAATTTTGTTTTGATTTGCATTTCTTTTATGGCTAGGGAGGTTGAACATTTCTTCATGTGTCTATTGGCCATCCTTCTTTCCTCTTCAGAGAAGTTTCTCTTTAAGTCTTTAGCCCACTTATTTATTGGGCAGTTGTTTCTTTGAAGATTTGTTGTTGGGGGATTTAATTTTTTGAGTTCCAGGTATATTTTAGATATGAGATCCTTGTCTGTTGTATGGCTAGTGAAGATCTTCTCCCAATCCGTAGGCTTTCTATTGATCTTGATAGCTATGCCCTTTGCCATGCAGAAGCTCTGCAACTTCATACAATCCCATTTGTCCAAACTTTCTTTGATTTGTTGTGTTTCTGGGTCTCTATTAAGAAAATTTTGGCCTGTGCCAAGGAGACCTAGGGTTTCTCCTATTCCATCCTGTAATGTTTTCAGAGTGTCTGCTTTGACTCCGAGGTCTTTGATCCATTTGGAGTTGATTCTGGTGCAGGGTGATATATAAGGATCTAGCTTTAGTTTTCTACATGTAGTTAACCAGTTTTGTCAGCACCATTTACTGAAGAGGCTGTCTTTCTTCCATTCTATTTTTTTAGCTCCCTTATCAAAGATTAGATGGCTATAGGTCTGTGAGTTCATTTCTGGGTTTTCAATTCTATTCCATTGGTCCTGAGGTCTGTTGTTGTGCCAGTAACAAGCTGTTTTGATTACTATGGCTTTATAGTAGAGTTTGAAATTTGGTATTGATATTCCTCCAGCACTGTTCTTTCTATGGAGGATTGTTTTTGCTATTCGGGGTCTTTTATTGTTCCATATGAATTTTTGGATTGCCTCTTCTGTTTCCTTGAAGAATGAGGTTGGAATATTGATAGGTATCGCATTGAATTTGTAGATAGCCTTAGGAAGTATTGCCATTTTCATGATGTTGATCTTTCCTATCCAGGAGCATGGGAGTTTTTGCCACTTTCTAAGTTCTTATAATGAAAGCATTTTAAAATGTGAATGTAAGCTAGGTGCTAGTGAGTAATGACTGCCATCCTAAAATCAAGAGAATTACAGCTCAAGGCCAACCTGAGCAGAAAAGTGAACAAGATCCTTCTCAACCAATAGCTGAGTGTGGTGGTGGTATACTCTTGTCATCGCAGCTACAATTGAGGCTGGGATTGGAGTATCTTGGTTGCAGGCCAGCCTGGGCAAAAATGTTTGTGAGACTGTATCTCAGTGGAAGAAGCTGGGCATGATGGTATATATCTGGCATTCTGGGGACAAAGGCAAGCCTACAATAAACAGATGGCTGGGCTGGGAAGGTAGCTTAGTGGTGGAGTGTTTGCCTTGCAAGCATGAGGCCCTGGGTTCGATTCCTCAGCACCACATAAGCAAAAAGAAAAAAGCCGGAAGTGGTGCTGTGGCTCAAGTGGTAGAGTGCTAGGCTTGAGCTGAAGAGCTGAGGGACAGCTCCCAGACCCAGAGTTCAGGCCCCACAACTGGACCCCCCCAAAAAAAATAAATTAAATAAACAGATGGCTGTCCAAATTGTGGACCCAAGTAGAAAGTGAGATACTCCTTCAAAAATAACCAGAGCAAAAAGTGGCTTGAATGATAGTTTAGTGGTAGAGTACCTGTCTACAAAGTGCAAGGCTCTCAGCTTAAACTTTCATACTGAAAAAACAAAACAAAACAAAAACCTGTGTAGAAAAAAGTTCAATAATCCTTTTAAATTGCTGTGCATTTCCACTTCTATTACCTTTTAATAAAATGGACCTACTGCATCTCATTGTAGTGGATTATTGCACTAAGGACTAAAAAACAATTCCATGTAGAAACACTGCCATGATTTTTAGGATCTGTCCAGATTTTATGTTCTGTGCTTGTTTTGACTATGCATTGTGGTGCAGTGTGATTCAGAGTTTCAGAGTCAGAATACTCTGATCTCAGTGTCAGTTCTCCATTTGGTTATGTGACTTAGAGCAAGTTTTTTGCCCTTGCTACTCTTCACTGTTTTCCTTTGTATTGTGGGATTGTTAAGGTGCCTCCAAAATAAGGTTTGGTAAGGATTCCGTATGATCATGAATATTATCTGCTTTGTATAGTGCCTGGAACATAATGAGTGATTAAAATTATAATTTTTATGAATCTATTATACTATTAAATTGAAATGAGCTAATTATAATTTCATTTAGGAAAGGCTGTTTGTGGGGGAAAGAAAGGTATATTTCCCCATTAATTTTCAATAATCCATCATGATTTGTTAGTCATGACCATGGAAATATATTGTCTTTCTTCCATTTGAATTTTTCCATGCTCTGCAAACTTAAATTCATATTTATACATGTGAAATTGTGTCAGATAAAGTCTAGATATTTACATCTAAAAATCAGGATGTCTATGTTTATGGAATAAAGCAATATGTCATAGTTTTTTGTTTTTTGTCTGTTATAGGGCTTGAACTCTGGGCCTGGGCACTGTCCCTGAGCTCTTCAGTTCAAGGCAAGTGCTCTACCACTTGAGCCACAGTGCCACTTCCAGTTTTGGGTTGGTATAATTGGAGATAAGGGTCTCATGGACTTTCCTGCCTGGGCTGGCTTTGAACAGCGATCCTCAGATCTCAGCCTCCTGAGTAGCTAGGATTACAGGCATGAGCCACCGGCGCCCGGCTCGTCATGGCTTTTTAAATAAAGAGGTGAAAATATTTTAGTTTTCTAAACTGAAAGAGATCATGTCATGAGTCAATATCAGCTAAAGATCAGCAAGGATGGTTTTATAAATGTGGCAGTTAAGGTCATTTTCAGTGGCACGTTTATTAGAAGCTTAGTGTTTCTTATAGCAGATAGATCAGAGCAAAGCCATCTCCTGGGGACATCTTGGCTTGGCCTTGGTCCCTCAGTGCCTGTAATGATGCTGAAGTTTATGAGTGTATCTTCTGATACACAATTATGCTGATGTAACCAGGTCAGTTCAGGGACAAGTTCTCACACACTTTTTCACATAGGTCAGGAAGCAAATGAAGATTTGGTGAGCTGATTCTGATAGACTGTTAATCACATAGTTATTTAAGCAGGATGGTCATGGCCATCACCAAGATCTTTGGAACTATAGAAACTTTTCCTTCAATCAGGAGTCCTTGAACTAGAGCTATAGATTTGCTTATTTCTAATACTCAATCTCTTTCCATAGTTCTTATTATAAAGCTAAAAAAATCACCAAAACAGGAGTTTGTCTTACTTTGCACTATGATAACCAAACTTTTCTAGAATTATGAAATGCAGTTTATAAAGAACCTATGATCTGGGAAATGGGTCTTTCTCCATTTGAACCTTTAGATCAGCAGTGACCAATGTTCATGGCTGTTAACACCACATTACTCTGTCATAGACAAAGCATTAGGGCACTTGGAATCTTCTCCAAGAACAGATTGTTCTGTGACATTTGATTGCTGTTTCTTTTTTTTTTCCTTTAAAAAAAAATAACTGTCTATGTTCAATGTCAAACTCTAGAAACTGTTATCTTTAAGTCTTTATTTTGTTTCTTTCTACTTGTCTTGTTCTTTGTAAACACCAAAAAAGAAACTATAAACTGGGTATTAAGATGAAAGCATTAAGAAGGTATGAATATAGCATAAATCATGCCTTTTTCATATGCTAGCTTACTCATCAGGGGACAAACAATATACAAGTTTAATGTTACAAGTCCATTCATATTCACAGGTGATGTATACATATGGTATACTGATCTAATGTAATTAAACATAATTTCCTTCTCTTCTCTTTTGAAAAAGTTTAATAAGTTTTCATCTAAAAATTGCTTGTCAATATTACGGATCATCGGATATATAAGGTAAATAGTGAGACATATCTTTCAAACAATTGCAAATGACTTGGATTACAATTTATGAAGTATAACTTCAAAAATAAGTTATTATCAGACTATTCTGACTTATAATAGCTGCAGAACTTACTGAATGTTAAGCAGAGTTCATGCCTTATTATGTGCTTGTTTGGTAGATCTCTTGTTTTTGATCAGGGAGAGTGTTGTGTTAGCTTCTGATGATAGCGATTTCTGCTTGTTCTGTTGTGTTTCCGTTCCCAGTACTTAGATCATGCTTCACTGGAGGAAACAAACAAACAAAAATAGACAGGAAAGAAGAAAGTATAAAGATACAAAGAGAGGAAAAGAAAGATTAGGAAAGAGAAGAGGAAAAGAAGAGAAAGAAAGGGAGAACAAGAGGAAAGGAAAGAAGAGTATAAATTTTAAATAGGGATACATCTCATTGCAACAATGAGATGTACAAGACGTTATGTCAAAAAATGAACTTTACAACTTTGGCGTGTGGGGAGGGGGAGGAGGGGAAGAGATGGGAAGGGATAGGAAGGGGAAACAAAGGAGGAGGCAACAATGCTTGATAAGAAACATACTCATTACCTTGCCCATGTAATTGTAATCCCTCTGTATGGTATTTTAACAATAAAAAATAAATAAAACGGAGTGATAGACATGATCCATATCAAGGAGACAAAACTTAATGTCCTGGGAAAATAATAGAAATAATACAAGGAAGTAAGAATTGAAGGGATGAAGAGAAGGTCTTCAAAATAGAATTTTAAAAAATTGAAGACAGGTCATGAAGGCGAAGGTCCAGGGAGCTGAAGAATTACAAATGGTGGAGTGGGTTTTGAAGTCCATGTTGACTGAGAGGATGATGGTGTCAAAAAGAGTCAGGCAAAGAGTGAATGTGTACACTACACAGCACATGTATTTGAAGTACTTACAACCTTCCAAGAGAAGAAGTGAACCAGCAGAGACATCAAGGTTGCTCATACAGATTAGAAACTCATACCTAACAAATTAATAAGTGGATGAAAGAATGTAGATGAGATTTCTAACTTTTCAGCAAAACCACGGCAACAAGAAGTAGCCTCCACATGTGAAAACTGATGCAGAAGAGAAGCCAATTCCAAGTTACCTATGAAGTGTAGGGGTATTACAAGAGAAAAGGGTCAGAGAGATCTTCTTAGGTTGCCCTGCTATGAGGAGATGATGACAGTAAGTGAATGCTCTCTAGAGACTCAGAATATCTGACAATGTTCTAGGGGAATATACCAGGGGAAGAGATGATGGTGAAGCCCACAAAGTGGATTAGGAAGAACTCTCTAGAAAAGAGATAGAAAGGAGAAGGTACTGTACTATGTTCCATAAAGGAGTTCTGTGAGCTTAAGTTCTGTGAAATTCTTGACCTTGAAAACTATAGTTCTGTTATGGGAGAAGATAAAGGTAAACAGAGCAATAACAACTTAACAGTTTAGTTCTCAGCATCAATTCAGGTTGGAGGTATAGAGACCACATTTCTTAACCAAGGACAAGACAAAGTCTTATCCAGTGGTTCTGTAACATTTCTCCTTATTCTCCACATTTTTTTAAGTCCCAATATATAAAATCTTACAATCTGTAAGTACATAAATTGAATGAGTTGTTAAATTTGTGTTTGTGTGATCTAATGTCCAAAAGGATAAATGTTTTTGGTTTGTTTGGTTTGGGGTGTTTTTGGTGTTCTTTGTTTGTTTGTTTGTTTGTATCACATACTTGTCAGGAGGAACTAGCAGAGTTGCCCTGGCACTGTCTTACTGGGAAGTTTAGGAAATCTGAAAGGGCTTTGAGGTTGAAATAGAAATGAAAGCACTTGAGCCATCATCACAACATTTTTATTTCTAGAGTTTCCTATTCCTTGTGTCACTCAGTTTATGAACAGTTTCAGAATATAGATACTTAAAAAAAGGGAGGTCAAGGCTTTTCATGTTCTAATTTTGCCAGTGATCACATTCTTAACTGTAGCTGCATGAAGACAGGAATGGAGTCATTTCTGAAAAATTTCTAGTCATATTTTTCCAACTTTATGTAATGGCATGTGGAAGTTAGTGATAGAATCTCAGGGAAAGTGCTCTCCTCAGGTGCATTGTGATGTGAGAATGGTTGTTGATTGGTTTGGGCCTGAAGTACCTCCAAATAAATAGGCCCAGCAAATTTGTCCCTCTAGAGATAAGCAGCAAATGAAAATTTTATATATGAAGAGTGGGAGAGCTAGTTAGAAAAAGTATGAGTATATGATATTATTGATATGGTCATTATGTGATATCTCAGACCATACCTGTTCTTATCTTGAAACCCTTGGAAATATGCTTTGTTCTGGCTTGATCAAATATATCGCCTGTCTATTTCTCTGTTTTTGGCTAATACCAAGGTCTGAACTTAGGGGCACAAGCTGACTTGGCTTGCTTGCTTGGCTGGCTCTCTAACTCCTGAGCCTCACTTCCAGTCTAGGCTTTCGTTGGTTATTTTAGAGTTGAGTCTGAAAAACTTTCTTTTTGACTGGCTTTGAACTGCAGTCCTCTAGATTGCAGCCTTTTGAACAGCTAGGATTACAGGTATGAGACACTCACTGTTTTTCCTTCTTTAGCACATTGATTTAACAGTTTGAGTGTGGCAATTTTGGCAGCAAAATCAATTTTGCTTCTTTTATCAGCAGTCATACACTAGACTGTTATCCATCATCCGGAAGAAACTCATCCCCTCAGCTTAATTACTCACTCCTGCCTTGTCTTTCCATTCACTGTTCGAAGGAAATGAATTCCTAGGAAGACTGAGTGTTTAAATCGTATGCTTAATACTACTCTCAAATGTTATAATATTTGTTCATTTAAACACATAACCCATTAAATCAAAACAACACCAGTCTATAAGAAAGAGGGAAGTCGAAGGGAAAGGGTCATTTTAGACTTTGTTTCACTGTGAGGATGCCCTCTGCAAATGCATGTTAATCACAGAATCAAAATAAACACACTTAATTGAACAGTATTTCGATCAATAAAATCATTGACTGAGTACCACTGGTGCTCACTTGAGGTAAACAAGTGATTTAATAGTCTCACTTCCTCCAGGCCTCTTTGGTGTGGCCATCAATAGCAAACTCTTAAATCGGAACTGGCAGTGACCAAAAGGGCCTCATCAAGCAACCCAGCTTGACCTCCCGAGGTGCATTATTGCCTGATGTCTTACAAGCCACTTCTTATTTCCATCCTGTGACTCTTACAATTCCTGTTCCATAATTTGAAGCTCAGTTTGGCACACAACACACACACACACACACACACACACACACACACACACACACACACTTTATAAAGAAAGATTAAGTATTTGGAATTATCCATCTCAAACCTTTACTCCATTCTAATTGAAATGTTTACTCCTTTATATATGCTGCTTATATTTGAAGGTAGGAAAATGGAGAAATGGAGACTGGAGAGAAAGTTGCAAGAAAAATAATACTGTAAAGTCTGACACTGACACAGCCACATATTTCAGGTTTTTGGCTTGAATCTAATATACAGCGCTGTGATTTGGGTGCCTTGTGAAATTCTGTGCCTATTTGAACTTGTTAACAGAGAACCTAAGTAATCATCACATGAATCTGTGTTGTACTTTAGAATATTGGGCTCAAATCTGTGTACCAAACATATGCCAGGTAGAATTCTGAACATTTGTAGCTCCATGGTCAATGGTTTCTAAAAAGGCAATTATGTGCTTTTTTTCAGGAACCTAGCAGATACCCTCCACACTTTGAGAGATTTTGAGAGAAGTATATTTCAAGACACATGAAGTTGAGTGGTGATCAACCAAATAAATTCATTTTCATGAGTAAAGTTTAACATTAAAAAAAAATTATGAGTCTTGGGGAATGAATTGTGCAGGCCAAATAAAATCTCGTGCGAGAACTTAAGTCACAATCCATTTTAGCTGTTTGGCTAGAGGATTTTATTAAGTAGAGCTAAGTAAGCAATAGTTACTTTCTTTTTGTTTGTTTGTTTTGTTTAGTTTTGCCAGTCCTGGGGCTTGAACTCGGGACCTGGGCTCTGTCCCTGAGCCTCTTTATGCTCAAGGCTAGTGTTCTACCACTTGAGCCACATTGCCATTTGAGCTTTTTCTGAGTAGTTTATTAGAGATAAGAGTCTCATGGACTTTTTTGCCTGGGCTGGCATCAAACCACTATCTTCAGATCTCAGCCTCCTGAGTAGTAGGATTACAGATGTGAGTCACTGATGCCCAGCTTAAAGAATTTTCTTCAGTCATTAGAAAGTTAGCACTCATAGTCACACTGTCAACCTATTTGTGCACAAGTAATTTCAGTAATGATCAAAAATATTAATGATGGGGAAATCTAGAAGGCCAAACCTATGATGTATATCAGTATTATTCTGAACTTTTAGATAGCTCTGTACTTCATCCTAGCCAAACTCTATTTCTATCTGTTAGATGAAAGACTCAGACATTAAAAAAAAATGTGTTGGCTGACTCTAGTTTAACCCCTTTGCGGTTTAAGGCATAGATATATCTCTGTACTCCCTGTAGCTTTTCTGGCCATCTCTTGGACATTAACAATGCAATGGTGATGACAACAAAGAAAGAGAGTCTATGCTATCCTTTCTGGTAGAATCTCTTTCTTGTTTGGAAAACATCAACTCCCAGTGTATGATCATCTCTAATGACATCTGAGCCACTGAAGGCTTAATCAAAGGTGAATGAGTTTGCAGTATGTCCTGGGCTTTCCTAAAGAGTTTTTAAAAACACAGATGCTCGTGCTCTACTCTGGGAAATTCTGTTTCCAGGCATAGCTTGGAAATAAGGCTTTTGGAAAACATTCCTCTCGTGTTACCTATCCAGACCCTCCTTTTGCTCTGAAGCACCCTCCTTCTTCCCCTAGGAAATAATTGTGTGTCCTTTAACATTCTGTATGGCTCTGAATCTGCTGTCACATCCAAGATCAAGAAGTTCCGTGACCTTATTGAACTGACTTTCAAGAGAAGGAAAGTAAATATGGGCTAAAAAGCTTGAGTTTTCTTCCTTGCTCACAATTTGCATATGCATATAAAAGCGGAGATGAAATGAATTTTGTAATTGTCTGTGTGTGGCTTTGTAGTTTCTTTGATCGATTCATTCAAAAAATAGATTAGGACTGAATAGTGAGCATGTCCTAGAATTTTTTTTTCTTCCTTTTTTCCTTTTTAAGGGTTGAGGGCCAAGACTGAGCCCAGAGGTTCACACTTCTAATCCCAGCTTTTCAGGATGTGGAGATGGAGAGGGATCATAGTCTGAAGCTGGTCTGATAGGTGGGATGATAGACTCACATGATTATGTATAACTTTTTATTGGCTGAGATGAGATCTCATGAACTTTTGCCTGGGCTAGCCCCAAATGTTTACCCTCCTGATTTCTGCCTTTAGAGAAGGTAGGATGACAGGAATGAGCCACCATGTCTTGCCACAGAGTCTTAAAAAAATCCTCTTCACTGAGTTGAAAACAAACTTAACAACTTCAGGGGTGGAGGAGTCAGGGAGGTGGGGAGGGAAGGGATAGTAGGAGAAAAATAAAGGACAGAGTAATAATACTCCATTACCTTACTCATGTAACTGTAACCCCTCTGTACAGTATCTTTACAATAAAAAAAATCCTCTTACAATTGCTAAATTCTATATTTTCAGGGTTTTTTTTTTAATCCACTCTAGTTTTCAAAGAACAATTATTAGTAGATACGGTAACTTCTTTTGTATCTTAAGATTGTTATTAGTGTACTTTAATTGTACAAGGAGTTTCATTGTTACATTTCAAAGCATCTATACAATGAACTCATCAGTCACATCCCCTTCTTTTTCCCTTACCTCCTTCATTCTTAAGAGACTTTGAGCATATTCTACTTTTCTATCTTCACACATACAAATAAACTTGTTTTATTCATGTAAGCATCTTTTACATAGTTGTCACAGTGATTCCTTACTCCAACTTATATAGAACTTAACTTATGTCTGCTCAACTTATAAATAATATTTTACATCCATGTCATGATTTAAAGTTGATAAATTACCTTCTCTTGTTGTAATTCAGGTAGAAAAAATCTATAGCAAAATAAGCTAAATTTAATATTAAAGGAAAACTGCTCTAAAGATGAACTGTTACCTTCATGAGACCCACATGCATTATGTATCAAGGCTAGTTTAGGTTTTCTTCCATCTCAGTTTGATATTCCATTTTTTGTTATTTAGATATTCTTTAATGTGTTTTATAAAGTGCTAGTTTATAATCTATTGTCCTGTCTGTCTGACAGTACATTCACCTTGTGTGTGATTAACCTTGCTTAGGCAAGTCTTCCAATTTCTAGATGAATTGCACTGTTCTATGTAGGATTAAGTAACTCACCCAAGAACCAAAGTTCTTAAGTTTCCTCATAAGAATGTCATCTGTCAATACTCTTTAACTTAGGTTATTTTCTTGGCAAGATGCTTTAGGGAACTCAGCATCCACAACATTGGATTACTTGACAAGTTCCCTGTAATTTATATGTATATGAAAGAAAGACAAACTGGAAAATCATGGTTCTATTTGCACTGAGTGAGCTCTGTGAACCAGTCACTTTTGTATCTCAGTGTTATAGAAGGAAGATCAGAGAAAAGCTGATTAAGATGTTTTACACTACCTGTATTAGAAATACATGGAATGAATAAAATATGTAAGACAATAAAATTATTTTCAAGTTCTATCAAAATACTTGCTGCTTATTTTATGGTAGATGTTTTGAATATAAAATAGTATTTACTGAGCTAATTGCTAATTCAGTACAATTATGATCATGTAAACCTTTGTCAATATTTTTAAATGTTTTGATGGACTGTTTAATTGCATTGCAAAATGTTGATTGCATTATAAAACTGTATATTCTTGAACAGTCAGTAGTGAGTGAATTCTAAACTATGGTATATATCTGGAAGCTTGGTAATTACAGTTCATAATTTTCTATTGAACTGATATTATGTTATTTATTTAGATTAAAAAACATAGAATTCTAAATCCTTGTGTTTTGTCATAGGTTTAAAATCCTATGAGAACCAGACCACACATTTTCTTTTAGGCTGTTTTGTTTTCAGAAACGCTAACCTGTTAGTGATTAACAGAGATTAGTGTCTTGGATGCGTGTGGTTATCAAAGAACTTACCCTGAGGAGATCTCTACTCCAAGGAGAATTTCTGCATTTTTGTCTAGTAGGGAAGCTCTAAAATTGTGCTCACTTCATTTAAAAAGTGACATTTGCTTTATGAATGAATACGTGATGATGCTGTTGTGTAAGGACACTAGTGAAAATTTTCACACCAAACATACATTCTGGACTTGAGATGTTGAGGTGTGGAGATGGTGAACTCTTTGTTACAAACTAAATGGTCAATATACTTGTGCATATTTGCAATAACAGTAATCTGATTCTATTCTCAGTATAACCATGCAAAGAAGTGGGATGTGTAGTTTAAGGTAGAAGTGACAACATTGGATAATAAATTCAATCTGTAGCCATGTTCACTCTTCCTTTTGCTTCCAAACTCTTTCTGCTTTGGTATGTGCTATCCCTTAAGTAGATTCTGGGAAATATTTTAGTTTCAATTCCCCATTGCCTCAAAGTCTCATTAAATCTTTATAAAATATAGAATTTTATGAGTGAAAGTTACCAGTTGCCAAATAAGGGCTCAAGCCTAGATATGAATATAAATATAAACTTTTTCCCCCCTTTGTACTAGAGGACTTATCTAAACATCTCTAATCCTTTCTTTTTTGACAATAAATGACAAATGTAACAAAATGACTTTTATCCTTCAGTGAGGACAAATGATTTACTATCTTTGTAAAGGCATTTTTATAAAAGCATACCTTTATCATAACAAGAAGCTGGTAAGGCTCAAGTATAAGAAAGAGGTGAATGTTATATTCCTAATGAAGGAAACATGGCTGCTCCCAAAGTCAACCAAGTCTTTTTATAGAAACTTTAAATGAGGACTTTCTTCCTTCTTGAGCTCGACCACTTGTGCTATTCATTCCTCCAGCTCCCTTTTAATTGGTTAATTTAGATATAGGGTGTTGTTTTATGTCTAGGTGAATCTAGGCTGAGATCCTCTTGCTTCTGCTTTCTTGTGTTTCTGGGAATGGCAGGTAGGCAACATGGTGTCCAGCCTTTGTAATACCCAGGTAGCTAGGATGACAGGTAAAGACCATGCTTGGTTACTGTTTGAGATGGAATCCTGTGAACTTTCCTGCCCAGGTTGACCATGTATCACAATCATCCATCACTGCCTCTCAAGTTTCTATGACCTGGCTAACAATTTCTTAGTTTGTCTACAAAATGCCTCTTGATGGCTTTAGAATTCACAGAAACACTAGACTTAGCTATTTGTTTATGTTTCCATGAAAATAAGAAGTGTGAGGATGTGCCTTACATTGAATGGAAATATAGTTGACTTAAATTCAAGCAAAGAATATGGTCAAATGATAGCCTCCTCTCTTGAGTTTACAAAAAGGACATCTACACTTAGTGAAGCTACAGAAAATCTTTTAAGACACAATGTTCTCAGCAAAAAGTATCAGTTTGTGAGAAGAGGCAATTGAACTAAAACTTTAATTCTTTTTTTTTTTTTTTTTTTTTTGGGTCCGGTCGTGGGGCCTGAACTCTGGGCCTGGGCGCTGTCCCTCAGCTCTTCAGCTCAAGGCTAGCGCTCCACCACTTGAGCCACAGTGCCACTTCGGCTTTTTTCTTTTTCCTTATGTAGTGCTGAGGAATCGAACCCAGGGCCTCAGACATGCAAGGCAAGCACTCTACCACTGAGCCACCTCCCCAGCCCCTAAAACTTTAATTCTTATATCAGTGTCAGGTGTATGTTAAGCCACAGCAAAGCGATTTGCTTTCTCATGCAAACTTTCACAGAATTTTCAGTACATTTGTGAGTAAAACAAACATATTGAAATGGTGAGATGTAAGTGTATGTTCCTCCCTTCTCTTCTGCTAGGTGGACATTTTGGCCAGAAGTTAATGTGTATTATAGTTAAGGATTTGGAATCATATTAATTGTTTTGTTTTGTTTTTTCCTTTGTCTGGGCTTGAACTCAGGACCTGAGTGCTGTCTCTGAGCTGCTGCTGCTGCTGCTGCTGCTTTCCCGCCCCCTCCTCCTTCTTCTCCTCCTACACCTCCTCCTCCTCTTCCTCCTCGACCTCCTTCTCCTTCTTCTTCTGGTTTAAGGCTAGTTTTCTACCACAGTGTCAACTTTTTCCTAGTAGTTTATTGGAGATAAGAGTCATATGGCCTTTCCTGTCTGGGCTGGCCTCAAACTGCTATCCTCAGATTTCAGCCTCCTCAGTAGTTAGGATTACAGGCATGAGCCATAGATGCCCAGCTATGTATATACTGGTTTTTATTCTTAATTCTGTTCCTTATGTCTTGGAAAAGCTAATCTGCCAAAATCTATTGCCATGTGATTTTTGTGATTATTATAATAATTAAATCAGATCTTCTAGGCATGTAATCTTAGAACTCAAGAGGCTAAGGAAGGAGTATAGCTTGTGGCTAGACAGTAATATATTGTCTTAGAACAAACGAATAAAACAGAATAAGTGTAATATATAGTACCTGATATTTAAGAAAAATGAGCAGTTATTCCGTAGGCCAAAATTTATTGTGATATCAGTTATACGATGATTGTTTTTAAATATGCATTTTCTTATTATTGTGAGAATACCATACAGGGGGTTACAATTACATGGACAAGATAATGAGTGCATTTCTTATCAAGAATTGTTACCTCCTCCTTTGTTTCCCCTTCCCATCCCTTCCCATCTCTCTCCCCTACCCCCACCCCACCCCGCGCCGAAGTTGTAAAGCTCAATTTCAACATAACATCTTGTACATCTCCTTGGTGCAATGGGTCCACCTGTATCCCTATTTAAACAATTTGTTTTTTTTCCTTCCCCTCCACAAATTATACCAACATCAAATACAGTGAAAACAGGGGTTATACGGTGGGGGAGAGACATGCAAAGCAACAAAGAAATATCTTATAAATATGTTAGAAACAATAGCAAGAAAGAAAAAAAAACATTTGAGTCCTTAACTTGGGGTTTATTTCGTTTAACAACTACTTATCTGACCATTTCTGCTTGTCTCAGACATATACTAGTTATTGCAAATAAGGGAAACCATGGGACCTATCTTTCTTTGGGCTTGGCTTACTTCACTTAATATAATTTTTTCCAAGCCTTTCCCTTTCCTAACAAATGGGGAAATGTCATTCTTTCTGATGGAGGCATAGAATTCCATTGTGTTTATATACCACATTTTCTTGATCCATTCATCTACTGAGGGGCATCTGGGTTGGTTCCATATCTTAGCTATGGTAAATAATGCTGCAATAAACATAGTTGTGCTGGTAGCTTTAATATGGTGCTGTATGTGATCATTCGGGTAAATGCCCAAAAGTGGGATTGCTTGGGCATAGGGGAGCTCTATGTGGAGTCTTTTGAGGAACCTCCATACTACTTTCCAAAGTGGTTGAACAGTTTATACTCTCAGCAACAATGCAGTAGGGTTCCCTTTTGACCACATCCCCGCCAGCATCTGTTGTTATTAGAGTTCTTGATTATAGCCATTCTAACTGGAGTGAGGTGGTATCTCAATGTTGTTTTGATTTGCATTTCCTTTATGGCTAGGGAGGTTGAGCATTTCTGCATGTGTCCATTTGCCATTCTTCTTTTCTCTTCAGAGAAGTTTCTCTTTAAGTCTTTAGCCCATGTATTTATCGGGCAGTTGTTTCTTTGAAGATTTGTTGTTGGGGGACTTAATTTTTTGAGTTCTAGGTATATTTTATTTTTATTTCTTTTTCTTTTAATTTTTTTTGTGAACAGAGGGGTTACAGTGCAGGATAATGCATACATTTCTTATCAAGCATTGCAGCCTCCTCCTTTGTTTACCCTTCACATCCCTTCCCCCACACACACACCAACGTTGTAAAGCTTGTTTTCGACATGACAACTTGTACTTCTCATTGTTGCAACAGGTCACCTGTATCATTAAACGACTTGTTTTTCCCCATCTCCTCCACAAGTTATACAGACATCAAATATAGTGAAAGCAGGGGTTATACTGTGGGGGAGGGACATACAAAGCAACAAAGAAATAATCTTATAAATGCATTAGAAACAAATGCATGGAAGAAAAAAACATTAAAATACATATCTAAAGGTTCATTTTCCTAACATCACATTATCTGACCTTTTCCGCTTGACTCATACATATACTAGATATTGCAAATAAGGGAAACCATGGGACCTATGTTTCTTTGGGCCTGGCTTACTTCACTTAATATAATTTTTTCCAAGTCTTTCCATTTTCTAGGTATATTTTAGATATGAGACCCTTGTCTGTTGTATGGCTAGTGAAGATATTCTCCCAATCTGTGGACTTTCTATTGATCTTGCTAGCTATGTCCTTTGCCATTCAGAAGCTCTGCAACTTCATACAATCCCATTTGTCCAACCTTTCTTTGATTTGTTGTGTTTCTAAGTCTCTTTTAAGAAAATTTCAGCCTGTGCCAAGGAGACCTAGGGTTTTTCCTATTCCATCCTGTAATGTTTTCAGAGTGTCTGCTTTGACTCCGAGGTCTTTGATCCATTTGGAGTTGATTCTGGTGCAGGGTGATATATAAGGCTCCAGCTTTAGTTTTCTAGAAGTGATTAACCAATTTTGTCAGCACCATTTACTGAAGAGGCTGTCTTACTTTTTTTTGGGGGGGGGTCCAGTTGTGGGGCCTGAACTCTGGGCCTGGGCACTGTCCCTCAGCTCTTCAGCTCAAGGCTAGCACTCTACCACTTGAGCTACAGTGGCACTTCTGACTTTTTTCTTTTTTCTTATGTGGTGCTGAGGAATTGAACCCAGGGCCTCATGCATGCAAGGCAAGCGCTTTACCACTGAGCCACCTTCCCAGACCGAGGCTTTCTTCCATTCTATTTTTTTAGCTCCCTTATCAAAGATTAGATGGCTATAGGTCTGTGAGTTCATTTCTGGGTTTTCAATTCTATTTCATTGGTCCTGAGGTCTGTTCTTGTGCCAGTACCAAGCTGTTTTGATTACTATGGCTTTGTAGTAGAGTTTGAAATTTGGTATTGATATTCCTCCAGCACTGTTCTTTCTGTTAAGGATTGTTTTTGCTATTCGGGGTCTTTTATTGTTCCATATAAATTTTTGGATTGCCTCTTCTGTTTCCTTGAAGAATGAGGTTGGAGGACAAGGGTCTCATATCTAAAATTTACTTGGAACTCAAAAAATTCAATCCCTCAATAACAAATCCTTAAAGAAACAACTGCCCAATAAATAAGTGGGCTAAAGACTTAAAGAGAAACTTCTCAGAAGAAGAAAGAAGGATGGCCAATAGACATATGAAGAAATGCTCAACCTCCCTAGCCATAAAAGAAATGCAAATCAAAACAACATTGAGGTACTACCTCACCCCAGTTAGAATGGCTATAATCAAGAACTCTAACAACAACAGATGCTGGAGGGGATGTGGACAGAAGGAAACCTTACTTCATTGTTGGTGAGAGTGTAAACTTGTTCAACCACTTTGGAAAGCAGTATGGAGGTTCCTCAAAAGACTCCACATAGAGCTCCCCTATGACCCAGCAATCCCACTTTTGGATATTTACCCAAATGTTTACAAATAAGACCACACTAAAGCTACCAGCACAACTTTGTTTATTGCAGCATTATTTACCATAGCTAAGATATGGAACCAACACAGATGCCCCTCAGTAGATGAATGGATCAAGAAAATGTGGTATATATATACAATGGAATCCTATGCCTCCATCAGAAAGAATGACATTGCCCCATTTGTTAGGAAATGGAAAGGCTTGGAAAAAATTATATTAAGTGAAGTAATCCAAGCCCAAAGAAACATAGGTCCCGTGGTTTCCCTTATTTGCAATAGCTAGTATATGTATGAGTCAAGTAGAAAAGATCAGATAATGTGATGTTAGGAAAATGAACCCTTAGATATGTATTTAAATGTTTTGTTTTCTTTCGTGCATTTGTTTCTAATGCATTTATAAGTTTATCTCTTTGTTGCTTTGTATGTCCCTTCCCCACAGTATAATCACTGCTTTCACTATATTTGATGTCAGTATAATTTGTGGAGGAGAAGGGGAAAAACAAGTCGTTCAAGGATACAGGTGGACCCGTTGCAACAGTGAGAAGTACAAGTTGTCATGTCGAAAACGAAGTTTGGTGGTGGGGGGGGGGAGAGGGGGGGATTGGGTGGGGGGAGAGGTTAGAAATGGATATGAAGGTAAACAAAGGAGGAGGCTGCAATGCTTGATCAGAAATGTACTCATTATTTTGCCTATGTAATTGTAACCCCTCTGTACAGTATGTTCACACATACACAAAAAGAATGATGTTGGAATATTGATAGGTATCATATTGAATTTGTAGATAGCTTTGGGAACTATTGCCATATTCATGATGTTGATCTTTCCAATCCAGGAGCATGGGAGGTTTTTCCACTTTCTAAATTCTGTTTTGATTTCCTTTTTCAGGTTTTTAAAATTTTCACCATAGAGGTCCTTTACTTCTTTGGTTAAGTGAGTTCCTAGATATTTTATTTTTTGTGGAGCTATTACGAATGGAGTTGCTTTCCTGATTTCAGCCACACTTTTCTCATTTTTGGCATACAGAAAAGTCATTGATTTTTGAGGGTTAATTTTATACCTTGCTACTTTGCCAAAGTTTTGAATCAGCTGGAGTAATTTGGGAGTGGAGTCCGTGGGATTCTTTAAATACAAGATCATGTCATCTGCAAAGAGGGATACTTATTTGGGTCCCTTTTATGTTTGCATCGTGTCTTATTGCTGTTAAATATGCATTTATTTTTAATGGACATAAGAGACCATGTGATGTTTCATTCAAATCAGGGTAACCATTGTTAGCACCATTTTTCCTTTTTTTGTGATAATTTTCTAGGAAGTGAATTGGTTGTTACAAAATAGGCATTTATTAAAACATTTTGACAAATTGTCCTTTGGCTACATTGAATCTATTTACATTATAGTAGGAGCACTGTGAAATGGCCACACCCTTACCATACTATGGGTTTATTCTATTAAATATTTCCTGATAATAAATGAGTGTACTTATAAATATATTTTAAATTCTTTTTTACATTAAGCTTCATATTTTTAATAAATTATATATTCACATACATTGCACATTTTTTCCAGTGAAATGTTTGTCTTTTTTATTGCTATATTAGAATTCTTCACACATTAAAGGTATTTATTAAAGATATCTTCACATATTGAAGATATTTTCCTCACACATGACATCAATATCTTAACCAGCTTATTTGTAATGTAAGGTTGTTGCCATATAGGAATGCTTTCGTTGTTAGGTACACAAAGCATGAGTATTGGTTATTATTTCCACCTTTTAGATCTAGGTAATAGGAAGTATTTTTCTACGGGGTTTATTCCTTTCCTTAGTCAAACTATCAGGATGCTGTAAAGCAACTTTTGGTTAGATGCTATTACAGTTAATGTATGTCATAAAACGTGTAACCCTATCTATTAAAAATTGAGTCTCATATTTGTGAATCTATTTGGTATTTTATAATTGCTGCCTAAAAGGCTGAACATTCTGTGAATTAACACAAAGCATTACAGAAATTACCTAATGAAAACTTGTCAAAAGATGACTTTGTGTTGAAATGGGTTAAGCTTTATAATTACTAGTTCTCTTTGTTTTCAATAACCATAGTGAAACCTTGGCAATTTCTTTGTGGAAAGTAGTATGTTTTTTTTTTTTTTCTTTGATTACAGTTCAGCTCAGCATTGTTGTAACTATGTCATTTGTTATGAACTAGTGATGTGGATTGTTCCTTTGCCTCTGTCAGTCTGTACATTCCTTAACCTATGACACTGGTGTCATTCTGTTTACTGGATTCTATATCATGCTTTGCAATGTATCAGAGTTACATCTTTACAAAGATATTATTAAAGAAAATTTTACTTATTTGTGTGCAGTTTTCTCAGTTCCTACTTATGTCATTGAAAGCCAAAATGAAAACACTTTATCATGTCATTTCCTCTTTTTTGAGTAGTTTATGAATTTTTTTATTTTAATTTCATCATCAAGGTGATGTACAGAGGTGCCATGTCATTTTCATCTTTTAGTTGCTTTTGTTGGCTTGAGGCACAGACCTAGAGAGTTTAATCATTTCTGTTCTTCTTTTCAGTTATCTTATCACTTGTTCTATATCTCTCCTCCCCTTCAACTACTAAATAATTTCACTTCCTTTTTGCCACTTAACAAAGTAGTTTATATTATACTATATCTTGGCCAATGTCACCCTTTCAACATTTTCAGCCATCCCTCCCTGCTCTCCCCTTCCCTCATTCTTCTTAATTTTATAGGAATACATAGGTATATCAGCCAGGCAACAGTGGCTCATGCCTGTAATCCTAGCTACTCAGGAGGCTGAGATCTGAGGATCCCGGTTCAAAGCCAGCCCAGTCTGTGAGACTCTTATCTCCAATAAACCACTAGAAAACCGGAGGTGGCGCTGTGGCTTAAGCAGTAGAGCGCTCTCCTTGAGCTGAAGAGCGCAGGGACAGCACCCAAGCCCAGAGTTCAAGCCCCACGACTGAACAAAAAAAAAAAAAAAAAGAAAAAGAAAAGAAAGAAAGTCTGCATTGGTATTGGGGTGGGTAAGTAGGTAAAGTCTCTTATGACTTTTGGTAATTATTTAAGTGAAACTGCTGGCATTATTTGCCTTAAGATATAATTTGGTCTCAACTCCAAATTTGTCCGTTGTAGATTCCTGAGTGCATACACCATCTATAGCTTTTTAAATAGTGAAATCACCAACTTTCAAACTGTTTCCTCTCTGTTGTCAACATCATTGTGCTCTTGGAAAAGCACACCAACATTTGAATCCTTTTCCTTTGCTATCCAAGGAGCTAAGAGCCTAATCTAGTCCAGCGATAGCAATTACACAGGTCCTCATTTTGTACATGCTTATGATCTCATTTTTTCTTTTTCCTTCCATGGGTGTGTTTTTTTGTATCCTATTGTGAAGAGAAGCAGGATATAAACTGCTAAATTAAAAAAGAAGTTGGTATGTCTATTATATACTCCCAAATTAATATCATATTTTTCTCTGCATTTACTTAATTGACCGTAGCATGGCTTATTTTTCCAAAATGGTGAAGGAATTTACCATGATATATTCATATTTAATCAATACACATTATGGCCAACTCTTAATTCAGAAACCTGAAGAGCTATCAAGCATGAGTTTCCAGGCACTAATTTAATGATTCCCCCGAAAAACTTACTAAATGACACTACACCCAAGAGCTAGCAGGTTGGTCACTACCAGTAAAATACACACTAGCACTCCTGTCCTCATGGGGCTCAGAGTCTACAGAAGACAGGCAAGAAACCATTTCTTCTATTACAAGCATGGCAAGTGTGGTGATAGGGGTGGGCAAACGTGCTCTGGGGTACAGAGGATGTTAGAGAAGTCAGCCAATGGCTATCAGTGAGACAAAGGAACTAATCGGGGACTTTGACTAATTTATCGAGGCTGTAATCACACCAGCCTTCCAGAGAGGGACTTTCCATGCTCAAGTCCAATGGGCAGCAGCCACTGGAGAATGAAAAGGCGCATGCGCACTGAGGTGATATTTGAGTGCTCCTTTGTTTTGCTTGAGGTATGAGATGTTTGGACTCAAGTCAGTCTTATTCCATTCAGATGTTCTCTTCTACTTAAAGGCTCTTCAGAGAGGGATGTGTTTTTCTATAACTCATACAGATAACCAAACAGAAGCTGGGAAATGAAGTTTTACCAAGTATGGAAACATGTGGGAAATACCCAATGCTTTAGGAACAGAAAAATATTTTTCACTGTCTTGACTTCAAGTATAGATGGTGGTGTACCTCTGTCACCCATGGTGAGGTTTTTGGGTAAAACTCATTGCAAAAGAGTTCTATCACTGTAATAGCTTTCCAGCTGGACAAGGACTCTGGTGTGAGGTCTGAAATCTTTTTTGGTTTCTTTTGTTTATTAGCTGCTTCTCCTAATTGTGAAGTAGCCAAGCTCAAATGAGAAATACACTTGGGCATGGATTTCGAAGACCAATAGTATACTCAGTTTCTCAGGAGTGTAAGACTGATTTGTGACCTAAGTATTCTCCACAAAGCAAAATTATTTCACAACTAATTTGATGATGAAGCCATTATTTTAAGTTTGTTTGTTTTTGTCAGTCATGGGTCCTGAACTCTGGGCCTAGGCGCTGTCCCTCATGTCTTCAGCTCAAGGCTAGAGCACTTGGGCCGCAGCGCCACTTTTGACTTTTTCTACTTATGTGGTGCTGAGAAATCGAACCCAGGGCCTCATGCATGCAAGGCAAGAACTCTACCACTTAGCCACCTTCTCAGCCTTATTTTAAGTTTTTATATTTTGAAAACGTTCCAAATGTTGAAAGGAGTAACATTGATCAAGGTGCACTATATGCATAAACTGATTTGTTGCATGGCAACTCCTTTGTAGAACTAATTAAAGATAATTTTTTTAAAAGTTGTTAAAATACATGCATTATAAATTTAAATTAAAAAATGTGAAACTTCCTTCTCAAACCATACCTCTTTTATTTGCTTTTGTGCTGCTACCCCTTGTAGAAGTATTCCTATACTTTTGTGCCAAAATACTGCATTCGATAGGTGTTCAACTAGGAAGCACAGGGCTTTATAAAGTGATGATGAAAAAAAAACAAACAATTCTGTTCTATTTGCTGTTTTACTTAACCTGCTGTTGGTTTTAATCACTACTCATTTTGTAACCATTTACCTAGGTATTTTATTAAGTGAAATTCCTCCCAGGTGGGAAGGACTGAAGCCTAAGTCTTCACATTCCTGGCAACAATAGCTTAGTGATCTATGCTGTCTTGCTAGAGAGTTCTTGATGATGAACCATTAAATAAAATGATCTGCCCCCAGGCCAGGGAGTTGGTTGATTGCCAAACAGTAATCCACTACAATTAACTATCAAAGATTTGTGCACTCCATTACTCCAGGAGACAGGACTGCAGCCATTGGAAAAGCAGAAATGGTGATTGATTATCAGGCTAAGATCTTATTTGGACAAACCTATGAATAGTTAAATTTATTATTATAACACTTAGAAACTTCAACTTTTACTCATATTGCATTCTAATTTCATTAATCTATTTGTTCCCAAGATGAACATTTAAAAGACCTTTTTGTTTGATCTTCACTAAGGGTAGAAATACTTACTTTCTTAACTTGATGGAATGAAAAAATAAATGAATAAATATTGTCACAGAGTTTGAAATGTTATATTGCATCAAAATGGTACAAATGATTTTCAAGTTTAATGAGGCTTTAAAGTTGTATAAGGTTAAAGTAGAAAAAAATAGAAAAAGGTAAAGAAACATTTTCTGACCCCGCTTACAGGAAACAGAAGTTAAGACTCAGATTTTTATTTTTTAGGATTATGTTGTGCTAAACTCATATTGTTATTTTTAGTTATAGAAATCATAAATACAGTTATTTGATACCTTTTTTGTTGTTTGTGTGTGAGTCCTAGTGCTTAAACTCAGGGCCTGAGCTTTACCACTTGTCCATAGCTGTACTTCTGACTTTTTGTTGGTTAATTGAAGATAAGAGTCTCACAGACTTTCTTGGCCCAGCAAGCTTTGAACTGTGCTCCTCAGATCTCAACCTCTTGAATAGCTAGGATTATAGACATGACTCACCAGCACTTAGCAGTTATTTAATACCTTAAAAATACTCTTTTAGTAACTCAAGCACTGACTCAGTCCACTAATAAAAATCTTAAAGGTCATGCCATGTTTTTAATGTTATATTACAGAATACATATTGAGTTCATTAGACAAAGAATTGTTGGCTCGAGTGTAGAGTGTTAGCTTAGCAATTTCAAAGCTATGAGTTCAAATACTCATACTGCTAAGGTAGGGTATAGTATTTTGTCATTTTGGCAAACTTTTTTTTATCATTTCTCCCAGGCACTTTTTCCCCTTACATTTCTAAAGATGCACCAGACATTCAATATAATCAATATATATATATATATATATACACACACACACACACACACACACACACACACACATATACACTAAGGTTAATAGCTAAGAATTTCAACTGAAATCATATGACACCTGAATTGGATCTTTTGAATGGCTACAAATTTCTTTATTAATATTACTTTAAAAATGAGTACTTCCCATGTCTGGAAGACAGGTTTGGCTTTCGGATACATGACCCAACAAATATTCATTTAGATTCATGGAATTTACCGATTGAGAGTTGAGATAAATGTTTAAGATCCCCTATCTGATTAAAATTATGATGTGTGTTAAGAGAGACATGCATGTAACTATGGAACTGCTTAATGAAGAGCTTTCCTAATCTGAACAGCCAGGGAAGGCTTCGTTGAATTTGAAAGGAGCATGGGGAGTTGAAAGTCACTTTGGTTCTCCATAGGAGAGCCTGGATTGATTTCCTTGGTTTCAACAGGGCAAGTATTGACCCAAGGGTGTTTAGGGAATTTGTAGAGGAATTGTTGATGTTCACAATGATAGGAAATTACTAAAGTCATTTATTAGATGAAAATCAGGTCCATTAGACAAGTGCAATGGGTGAGTCCAACAGGAGAAGAGTGTTCTGAATCCGCATTTCAATAAACCTATGTTTATGTTAAGTGATTAAGCCTGTTTGTCTTTCATAGACTTATGATTAACACTATTTTATCTATGAAGAATTATTTTAAGCATGCTGTTGGTATTTATTGAAATTTTCAGGAATATAACCCTCAGGTATATTAAGGGAAGATCATATTTTCATTTGGTTTGGTAATTTAGTGAGAGTTTAATGCCATTAAAATCCCAGGCAGGAAATGTACTCATTATCTTGCCCATGTAATTGTAACCCCTCTGTACAGTATGTTCACAAAAAATAAAAATTAAAATTAAAAAAAAAATTACATCGTCGGGCACCTGTGGCTCACACCTGTAATCCTAGCTACTCAGGAGGCTGATATCTGAGGATCCTGGTTCAAAGCCAGCCCAGGCAGGAAAGTCCGTGAGACTCTTATCTCCAATAAACCACTAGAAAACTGGAAGTGGCGCTGTGGCTCAAGCAGTAGAGAGCTCTCCTTGAGCTGAAGGTGCAGGGACAGAACCTAGGCCCAGAGTTCAAGCCCCAAGACTGACAAAAAAATTAGATAGATAGGTAGATAGATAGATAGATAGAAAGATAGATAGATAGATAGATAGATAGATAGATAGATAGATAGATAGATAGATAGATGGATCTATATATGTATGTATAACAGCAGTAGGAAATGCCTTTATGAAATGTGAGTTGCTCATGCAATGTATTTATAAACTCTGAATTCACAGGAATGTTCAAGGTGGCTGCAAACTTATGTCTTCTTCATCATGTAATGATGTCATGCCTCAGATTTTTTTGTGAAATAAATACATAATATTGTACTTTTGCATTCTTTTCAAAATTTCTCCTTTATGTTATGTTTTGGTCATTACATTAATTTGTTAAATTCTGTTTAATATTTATATACTTTCTGTTTCAGTATAGAAAAGGAGGCATATTAAAAAGCCTGGGATCTAATAGAAATGAAAACTACTTTTTTTGTTGTTGTTGGTTGTGGGGTCTAAACTCTGGGCCTGGGTGCTGTCCCTCAGGTTCAAGGCTCTCAAAGCAAGCACTCTACCACTTGAGCCACAGCGCCACTTTTCTGCTTACGTGGTGCTGAGGAATCGAACCCAGGGCCTCATGCATGCAAGGCAAGCACTCTACCACTGAGCCACCTTCCCATCTGAAAACTACTTCTTTAATAGAACATGTATTTTAAAATATAAGCAGAAGTACTTTAATATTCAAGCTGAATTATTACTTCACTCTCTGATCTCGGAATGTTTCACAGATTAAGCCTCTTGATTTTCAAAATAAATGAGGATCAAAAGCAAATGTCTGCTTTGACTACTGCCTGACCTCATATTCAAGGCAATCACTGTTTCTTATAAAGAGAAATGTGAGAGGAATCATGTAACAATAGATCATTTGGAAATATCTGCATTGGGGTGTCCTGTTTGAGCTATTTAGTACCAGTATCACTGAGTTGAATATGATAAAAATGGAAGGGTCACTTGGACAAAAATTACTTACAAATAAAATCATGATTTTTTAGAATGCTTTCTCAGAGTTGGTCTGTTTCTCTGGAGGACAGCCAGTAGTTCAATCAAAACACATTGAGAGGCTTTACAAGAGAGTATTTTGTTTTAATAGATACCATCATGAATGAGTAAGACACCATTCCCACTAGTGTTACAGAGAAAGCATGACTAAGTTCTGGTCCAGAACACCCAATTATATTCTTAGGATTTATAGACATAGCCTCTGAGAGATTGTAAGAAGTATGAAGTCGGGGGAAAAAATACTTAGAATATATGAATCGTGTCTCTATTAAACAAAAGAAATCCTGACAACAAAATAGTACTGCAGAATATATTTGAGATTACTAGAAATATGTGTAAAAGTCCAGAAAGTCATTTTATAAAAGGAATTTGCTGGTGGCTCATGCCTGTAATCCTAGTTACTAAGGAGGCTGAGATCTGAGGATTGCAGTTCAAAGCCATCCCAGGCAGGAAAGTCTGTGAGACTCTGATCTCCAATAAACTGCCAAGTGGTGCTGTGGCTCAAGTGGTAGAGTTTTTGCCTTGAGCTGAAGGGACAGTATCCAGGCCCCGAGTTCAAGCCCCACAACTGACCTATTAAATAAATAAAAATAAAAGTAATTCATTTTTCCTATGACTTTTTAAGGAAAAGAATCAAAAGACAACATGAAAATATTAAAGAAAAATTTTAACTATGAGGTACTTACTTCTCACCATCTTTCAAATATGTCTAGTATGAGAATTAGGATGTATTAATAAAAATTTATCATGTGAATGACAAGATGTCTGAACCATATGATAAAAGTAGCTGTTTTCCTAAAGTATGCAACAGCCAAGATATTTGAATGACCAATTCTTATAATATTTATATGTTGAGGTCCAGATACATATGGACAGTTTATCTACAGCCCACCAATTATCTTTTTTTTTTAATACAGGAAATAAACTTTATTTATCTCTTCTTCCCAGATGTCATTGCCAACAGTTATAGATTTGCATACAATAGTTATTTATTGACTATTTACAATTTACAATAGTATTCTTTCCTCTGAAAAATATAAGTACAAAAGCTCAGTAAACAATGAGGTACTGCCATTCTACCAATTATCTTTGTGTTGTCTTTTTCAAGAAGGCCTAGAACCTTCTTGCTATCAGTAGCTATCTTTTATTCTATAGCTAAAACTTGTTTTAGTCAGGATACTAATTTTCAGATAGATGAAATGTACTTTTAAGCTTTGTGTTTGTCTAGGGAGATTCAAACCGTTTCCACTCATCAGATCAGATCTAGCTAGTAATGAATGTGGAGGAGATGTGTGAGAGACAAGGTCTATCATCCATTCTCTAGGAATGCTATCATGCCAGGATCTGTCCTTTACCTTCTTTTGCTGTGAGATGCTGGATCAGAGCATTTTTCAGTACTTCTCTTTTTATCTTTTTGTCATCTTTATAAACCTCAGTTTTTTCATCATGTTTGTCCAATCCAGACACTTTGGTCTTGGGAATAAGGAGTCATTCTCATTATTTCCTCCTTTTCTTCTTCCACCTTCCTTCATCAGGTCCTAGCTTCCTACTTTTTTTTTTTTTTTTAATCAACTGTGGGGCTTGAACTCAGGGCCTAGGTACTGTCCCTGAGCTCTTTTTGCTCAAGGCTAATGCTCTACAACTTTGACCACAACACTACTTCCGGTTTTCTGGTGGTTAATTGGGGATAAGACTCTTGTGTACTTTCCTGTCCAGGCTGACTTTGAACTGGATCCTGAGATCTAGGCCTCCTGAGTAGCTAGGATTACAGGTGTGAACTGCTAGTGCCCTGTTACTTTCCTACTTTTAATGCCACTTTTAATTGCCACTCTATACCCTTCCCAGCCTATGGTTTGGTGCTTCTGAAGTCTGAGATTCTTCAACAATAAGAACTTTTAGATGACAAAGCAGAGTATATTTAGAATCATTAACAATGGGAAAAGAAATTGATTTTTTTTTTACATAAGTTGATGGTTGTAAATAGGCATGTTGCTAGGGAAAACTCTTAAGTAGTGTAGATGATTGCTATCAAGGAAATAATGTAAAGAGAAAAAAGTCAGAGTTGTTTACACTTTTAAGAAATACTGGGCTGGGAAGGTGGCTCAGTGGTAGAGCGCTTGCTTTGCATGCATGAGGCCCTGGGTTTGATTCCTCAGCACCACATAAGCAAAAAGAAAAAAAGGCGAAAGTGGCTTTGTGGCTCAAGTGGTAGAGCACTAGTTTTGAGCTGAAGAGCTGAGGGACAGCGCCCAGGCCCAGAGTTCAGGCCCCATGACCAGACCCTCCTGCAAAAAAAAAAAAGAAATATTAATCATGAACATTTATATGAATTGTTGAAATCATATATCCCATTTAATTAATACCAGTAGTAATGATTCATGTTGTAGTTTCTGATTTAAAACTGACCATAAGTAATATCTACCATTAGGCATACCTGGTTCCATTTGGATCGCAGTAATTTTTTTATGTGTAAAATAGAGCAGCTAAAGTTTATATTCATAGGTTCATACTTATTTCTTCTTATCATTTATTACTGTCATTACATAGTTAGTTCTGAACAATATCAAGAAGATGCGGGGAACATTGAAGCACTTAGAATACAACAGGGGGATGTTGTCACTGTATTTCATTCTGGCGTCCTGCATCTTGAATATACATTTTTCTAATTTAGGGAGGAGAAGGGAAATAACAAAATGCTGAAATAAGGATACAGGTTGACCCATTGTAACAATGAGATGTACAAGATACTATGTTGAAAATGAACTTTACAACCTTGAGGGGGGGAGGGAGGAGCTGGGGAGATGGGGAGGAAAGGGATGGTAGGGGAAAAACAAAGGAAGGGATAATAATGCTCCATAGGAAATAGACTTATTACCTTGCTCATGTAACTGTAACCCCTCTGTACAGTATCTTTACAATAAGAAATATATATTTTAAAAAAGAAAAAAATAGAATACAGCAGTAGGTTCTCTCTCTTTGTCTCACATTATTCTTTCTACTTTTCCACTTTTAAAAAATTTAACAATTTAAATTTAAAAACAGTGTTCTTAGCTGGGTGCTGGTGACTCACTCCTGTAATCCTAGTTACTCAGGAGGCTGAAATGTTAGGATCGCAGTTCAGATCCAGCCCAGATCAGGAAAGTACATGAGCCTCTTACTCCAATTAAGCCCCCAGAAAATCAGAAATGGCTCTGTGGTTCAATTGTGATAGAACATTAGACTTGAGCAATAAAACTCAGGGCTATCTCCCAAGCCCTGGGTTCAAGCCCCACGACCGTTAAAAAAAAAAAAAAATCAGTGAGCAGTGTTCTTGGCAAATTTAAGAAAAGCAATAATCTAATTCAAGACATTGCTAAGTTAGAGTTGAATGTGGAGGTTGTGATTGCTCCAGAGGACCCATACTCTAACTGGTTTCCATAAGGCTGGCTTTCTGCAACTTTGCCCCTATTTCTGATCAACTGTTAGTTGCTATTTTTTTTTGACCTACTAGTAAGTAACTTTGGTACTATATTATTAAAACAGAAATCTTTTATTCCAGATAGTGAGTTAAGCAGTAACTCCCTATTGTTTCAACTTTTGGGGATTTCTCACAATAGGTTCCAGACCTAGGTTAATTAACAACTCTGTTAACACCTCCTTCAGCTCAAGTGGTTCAAATACAGCCTGCTGAGACATTATTTCTTAAAAGGTGAAGACTAATGACCCAACTTTCAGGCACCATCTAAGAGGCCAGTTTTCAATCTCGTAAAAAATTTTAAGTTAAGGAAGCTCAACATAGAAAGTCATGAGCTGTCATAAAATACAATTCCGGATATAGTTGGTTGGAATTGCCGGGGCCCTTGGTAATCTGAAAGACAAGTTAGTAGTAATTCCACCTCATTTAGTTGTGTTTAAGGTACTTGAGAGCTATGCTTAATAGACCATAAAAAGTATAACTTAAGACACTGCTTAAATACAATCCTTGTGCATAGTTCTATGAGAAAATCAATTTTAAGTATCATACAAATGTTACATAAGCTTCACATGTTTTCTAAATGAAGATTTTTGATTATACAATATATTAGGTGAGCCAAATTTCTTAAAATAAATTCATCAGAGAGGGTATAGATTTGTTCATGACTTTTAAGTAAGTTAGATAGTAAGTATTTAAATGTAATTTTACTCAAGTATTAGCTTCCTATGTGTGTAAGTTGTATTGTATAAAACTTAAATGAAATACTTTTATTTTCTCTGTCAAAGAACCTTAGGATATAATCTCAACAGAAAATTACCTTTAAGTGGCATGGGACCAAAACTGAGTAGCAGTTTGGAAATGTGATATGTTCTAAGGTTTCTCTTATGAGTGGCTTCCTCTAAGGTTAAAAATGTCAGAACTCATATTGTCACAAAAAAGGGAACAGAACAGATTATATTATTCTCTGTGTATTTCATTGTTAGGCACAATACTGTAAATTTCTGCGTGCCTGTGATGTTACTTAATAATAAAAATAACCTGATGACATAGTTGAACTCCTAAACTAACAAAAAAACAAACGGTGACCTGGCATTTAACTATTTCACACAAGAGCATAATGATATTCATTAAGGAAGAAACATGCAAATTTTATCTCACTTCAACTATACACTTTCTTTGATACTTTTGAAAGAGCTATTCAGAATCATGAAAATATTACTAATATTTTCATTTTTTCCAGTGGGTAGAAAGAATGCCTAAACTCATATATGGTAAATATGTTACAGATAAATATAAGGGAATTTTGCAAATGATTTAAAAAAAAGTATGATATTAGCACCACTATATAATTTAGAAATCTTGTTGAATAAATGTTAAAAGAGAAGTTGAAAATTGATCATTTAGGTAAAAAGTTTTACATACATAATTGGTATTTTTTTGTTGAGAAATTTGTCCTTAATGTCCTAATTGCTCTAGCAAATATTTCAGTGCCTCATTACTGAAGCTGTAATGTGACCAGCTAGTAGGTGTTTTCTGAGAGCCTAGTGCCAACACCTTTGTGTTGCCATCATAGAAATAAATGAGTATTCAAGGTTATCACAATTTGTATATTTAAAGTGATCCCTTTCATGGCATGCAGACATGCTTATACGCAACACAAATACACAAATAACCTTTCTTCAAGGATATATCCAATTTCTAGTCTTGCTTTAAAAAGATATTATTGTATTCAGAATCTTAAAATCTAAAAATTAAAACTTTTATCCTTCATTATCAATGAGAATCTTATAAGACATATAGACCTTAACAACATGTAAAATAATTTTTCCAAGTCTTTGCATTTCCTTATGAATGGTACAATATCATTCTTTCTGATGGAAGAGTAGAATTCCATTGTGTATATTACTCCATTTTATTGATCCATTCATCCACTGAGTAGCATTTGGGTTGATTCCTTATCTTGGCTATGGTAAACAATACTGCAGTGAACATAGTTGTGCTGGTAGCTTTAGTGTGGTATGGTTTGTGTTCTGTTGAATAAATGCCCAGGAGTTGGATCATAGGGAAGCTCTATGTTTAGTCTTTTAAGGAACCTCTATAGTATTTCCCACCAACAGTGTACTAGAGTTCCCTTTTGTCCACATCTCCACCAGCACTTGTTATTGTTAATTTTCTTGATAATGGCCATTCCAACTGGGTGAGGTGGTAAGCAAAGTAAGCCAGACCCAAAGAATAGTAGAATGTGCATATAAACCTACAAGTAAACATACTGGATGGTGAAAAAAAATATACACTAAGAAATGATAAAATTAAACAATTCTCTACGCATTCACACAAAGTGAGGAAAAAGGAGGGTATTCTTAGGAGAGGATCACATAGGCATAATAGCTATGTGTATATGATCATATTAAATAATATATATCCAAGTGAACTTCAGTAAATTGAAAAAAGGGTTTTTGTTGTTGTTGTAGCAGTTTTGTTTTCTTTTCATATCCTCTTGTTTGTTCATTTATCTGTCTTTAGGAGACTGGGGGAGGCACAGAAATGATGGGACAAAGGGTGAAAAAAATGCAGCAATGATAATCACTAGATCCTATGTTGAAAATGAGCTATACAACCTGCGGCTGTGGGTAGGAGGAAAAAACTTGTGGAGAGCGAAGGAAAGGGTGACACTGTACCAAAAGAAATGTATTCTTTACCTGACTTATATAACAGTAACCATTCTGTACATGACATTTACAATAATAATAAGTAAATGAAAAAGACAACAGGAAAATAATCTATAGAGATAAATGCATCATGTAAAAGCATCTATAGATGCTAATTTATTATTTTCCCTTTCTCTTTTCTATATGGAAAGGAACCTATCAGTCAAAAGAATACAAAGGATAATATTTAAAAAGCAATTTATTTAAGTCATGATTTCTTAAGATAGTCTATAATGACTATTCAAGACTATTTTTAGAAGCAAAGTATGTTTTTTCCACTTTGTAATTTCTGTTAAAAGGAATAATTTATTATCTCAATAAGAATAAAATTTTCAGCAGGGTGCCAGAGGCTCATACCTATAATCCTAGTTACTTAGGAGGCTGAGATCTGAGGACTTTAGTTTGAAGCCAACCATAGTAGAAAAGTCCATGAGCCTCCTATCTCTGATTAACCACCAAAAAAGTCATAAGTGGAGGTGTGGCTTAAGTGGTACAGTATTAACTTTGACTAAAATAGCACAAGGATATTGGCTTGGTCCAGAGTGTAAGACTCAGGACCAGCTTCCCCCAAAAAAAGAAAAGAAAGAAAATTTCCTTTTTCAAGAAATTCTGCAAAAATGCTACTAGTAGCCAGTGTAATTCTGACAAATATTAGGTGTTTAATTAGTGCAGTTTTCTTTCTCTTATACTCTTATATTCTTATATTCCCAATTAAAATCCACTAGAAAGGAAACCTCTTAAGAGAATCCCACGTTCTTTAACTTTATGTTGTCTTGTGAAAGATCTGTGTATGTGTGTGTGTGTGTGTGCGTGTGTGTCTGTGTATGACATACTATTACATGAGTGTAGGGATCAGAATGTCCTAAGCTTGTATCCCAATTTTATCATAAGATCAGTGACAGTGTGTCAGTAACATGAAAGTCGAAGCAATGCAAAACAGCCTTCTACCACCATGCACTTGTTTAGGAAAATTTAGTTCTACTTCTTTCATTTTCTTGCCCCTCGGTATTAACACTTTGTTAACATCTCTGAGTTGTGGCAGATTATTATAAAATATCTTATTGTCCTCAGTTTTACCTTAATAAATAAGAAACATAGTTAACATCTGATTGAATAGCTAGTCTTTTCTTGCACTCATGTGTTCTTATTTCAACATCACTCCTTAAAATGCTGCTGGGGAAAAGAAATGAAAAGAAAAAATATCTACACACACACACACACACACACACACACACACACACACACACACATCTTATTCAAAATATGTGACTGATAGGCCAGGTAGAGGAATTTATGCTATAGTTCTAGTTACATAGGAAGCTGATAATAGAAGGATTGTAGTTTGAGGTCAGCCGGGACAAAATGTTGTGAAGCTCTATGAAAAAATAAACAAGGCCTGGTACCATGCAACTTGGTCCCTGCTATTGAGAGGTTGGATGGGGGTGGGCTGGGGGGGGGAGGTGGAAAGGACTGCTTAAGGCTAGCCTGAAAAAAAAATAAAACTCTAAAAAAATTACCAAATTAAAAAATGCTTGGAATGTGTCTCTTGTGGTAGAGTACCTCTCTAACAAGCATGACATCCTGAGTTCAAACCACAGTATATCCCAAAAAGAAAAATAAAATGATAAGTCAAATTAGCTACATTTTACAAAAGCATTTTAGTTTTCAAAGAATTAAATAACTTATAAGAGACAAATGATTGGTTAGTGGTAGAGTAAAAATTAAACTTTGTCTCTCTAGAAAAACTTTATTTTTCTGAAATTCAGTATGTGGCCTGTCATTACAGAAATTCCTTTCTAAATATAAACACATGGGTAGTTACTGAAATATTCTCTGGACATGGCATTTTATAAAGCTGGCCTGGACATTGGTCTTGCATTAGATGTATTATTGGAATAAGCTAGGCATGCATGTAAATAACTCTCACAAGATGTATAATATGTTAATTACCATAAAAGGGATTCAGATTTTAAAGCAAAGGTATTTATTGGTTGAAAGGCAGACAGGGTATTTCTGGCTGTAGCAGTCAAATCTCGTGGCAGTAACATTTCGATTGGGCTTTAAATAGTAGGTAGAATTTGGGTATTTATACAAGGGAAAATTGCGAAGGGAAAAAGAAAGAAAAATATGAATACAGATATATGATAAGGAATAACTTGTAGCAATTGGAAAAGTTGTTCAGTTTTCCTGGGACATAGAGAAGAAAATAATCAGGTCAGAAATGTAAAATCTTGGATAGCTACAAAAAATGAGAAATATTTTAGCAGATACTAGAATGCAATGAACAGGATTTGATCACAGGGATGACATATATGACTTATGGCATTAACTAGCAATGATTTGAGCCACAAATGCTAAGAGCTCCTCTTGTGATTATCGTCAAGAGGTTGGTGGCAAAGATTCTGGTGGGAGTCGAGAGAAAGGGAAAGAGGAAGGTAGCATTACAGTAGGACAATAGTTATAATTGATTTGATTCCTGGGGCAAAATAGAAGAAGGTATCTGAAATGACAGCTGCATTTCTATTTTGTATCTTCTGGAGAAACATGGAGGACCCCAAGAAAGGACAGGCACAATAACCCAAAAGGAGATACATTTGAATTTGATGGACATGGATTCTGAGGGTAAAGAGAAAGAAAGATTGTTGATTGGAATTGTGATGTTTGAGTCATCTGCATCCAGGGGAAAAACTAAAGTAAGAGAAAGTGAGTGAAAGAGAAAGATTTAACCTCAAGTGTAGGAGAGCAAAAAAAAGCCAAGTGAGAAAGTGAGGCACTGAGTCAAGCCCCAGTACCAACACATACAAAAAATAAAAACATTGAATATGCAGAATTTACATTTTTTCCTTCCAATGTGTGCATTCTGCACCTTTTATTTTTTCAGACTACTTTTTAGCAACAGACTCATTTTGGAACAAACATTCTAGTGAGAAATCTGTCTGATGGCAGTTCCTCCATCTTCTGTCTCAGTGCTGTGAGCTGGTGTTTCATTCCCCAAAATTGAGGTTGGAGAGACAAAATAAGGACTATGATTTCTTTTATCACCATCCTACCAGGCAAATGGGAATTTCTAGTTTTTCACAGAACTCTTTTTAAAGCTTTCTTGGGCCTGAGTTGACATGAGTTCTGTTAAAAATATCATTGTTATAAAACACATAAATTTTTCTATCAGTCATAACAAATTCTATCTAGACATCCCACAGGCCTCTCAAATTCAATATGTCTAAAGTAGAGCACATCGTTTCCCGCAGCCTGCTCTTGTAATTGTTTCTCCATCTATGTTGAAGGGGGCATCTGCCACTCGCTTGTTCAAGCTAGAAACCAGAAAGCTATTTTTAATCTTCTTTCTACTGCCCTTCACTATACTCAAACAGTCAAGAAGTTCTATCAAATACCATGTCCCTAGTAACTCTTCAAACTGTTGAGACCTTCTACTCTCTTGATTGGCAATAGTGGTATCTTATTATTTTCTTCCTCTTCATATCTATTGAACATATTGCCATGTTCTGGAGAGTATGGAGGCATGAAAGAGTAAATAAATAATAAAGAACTAGTCTATTCCTTCATGAATCTGATAGACTGGCCAAGGAGACAGACACCATTATTGATGAGACAAATAATCCAACAAGCACAAAGTAGTAGAAAAGAATTTTTAAGAAAAAAGCTTTGAGTTTGAAGATATTTAGCATAAGACATGCAAAGAAAAGAAGGAAGACATTCAAGACAAAGGGAATTCTAAAAGCTTCACACTTGGAATAAAACTTACCCTCAAAAGAGCTAATGTCAGGATAGTTGGAGTAAAGTGAGCAGATAGGTAGGGAAGCCTATTAAACTAGAGTTGAAAGGCTAAGGCTAGAGTTGAAAAACATGTAGGGATATCACCATACAGCATATGAGATAGTTTGAAATCGAAGGGGAATGGTCTTAAAATTTCTGAGAAATCCTTGCTTTCCTTAGATTCTAAGATTCTTACTTAGGAAACCTATGGAAGAATACATAGTAGGAATGAGAATTTATCAAACCAGCACCCTGGAACATCATCTTTCCTCCTTCACATATGCCATCCATGTCTATTTTTCCTGTTTGTTTTCCTTTACACTCTTATTATACCTGTTACAACATATTTATCTATCTTGAGCAATGATTTCTTCTTCTCTTCTTGAATATAGGCTCTGTGAGACAAGGGATGTTGTTCAATTTCCTACTGTAATTCCAGTTTCTAGAACAGTACCCAACATATAAGACATGTTCCACAAATAGTAAATTAATGACTCACATTTCTTTAGTAGGATGCTGTGGTTATCTATATGGATAAACAGAATGCCAGTTGATGGCAAGAAGGTGATGATAAGATGGAAAGAAGTTCATTTTGTAAAATAGTTGGGAAGCATATTAGGAATGACTGGTGGTTAAAAAATAAAAAAATAGAAGCACCAAAGATGACTTTCACATTTTGAGAATGAGCTTTCCATGTCTCTGAGGGGCCAGTTATTGAAAGGCTTGAAGAAAACATATGGTTAAAAAAGTGAGGAGCTTAGTTTCAGTCATACACCATGTCTCACTCACTGTGATTTTGAGAAAGTTACTAAATTTTTACATGCCTCAATTCCCTCATCCCTAAAATTGGGTATGATATTGGAGTCTATATTATAGGCCAAATTGTGAGGTTTAGTAAAATAATTTACAGAAAATATTTTGATCAGTGCTTATAATAAAACTGTACTTAATACAAATTAGTTACTGTCACGAAGAGTGGAGGAGGACTAGGAAGCGGGATGAGTTTGTATTTCTTGAATTTTGGTTGCCATGAGACATCCACAGAGATAAAATGTGGTAACATTGGTGGCACATGAATTCAAATCTCAGAAGAGACACTTGGGCAAAAGGAAGAAATTGAGGAGGTATCTATGTATGAGCAAATTTATTCACAAAAAATGCTTAATACTAAACTCCAGAGGACATAAATATATAATAAGTGAATAAAAAAGACCAAGGAAAGCTGGGCGCCAGTGGCTCTCGCCTGTAATCCTAGCTATTCAGGAGGCTGAGATCTGAGGATCACGGTTCAAAGCAGGCAGGAAAGTCCATGAGACTCTTATCTTCGATAAACCACCAGAAAACCGGAAGTGGCGCTGTGGTCAAGCGGTAGAGCGCTTGCCCTGAAAGCGCCAGGACAGCACGCAAGCTCAGAGTTGAAGGCCCACGACTGACCAAAAAAAAAAAAAAAAAAAAAAAGACCAAGAAGGAGAACTGAAAGAATTATGGCACAATGTGAAGTCAGAAAATCAAGGCCTTTGGTAATCGCCTAAAACAAACAAAAATCACTGAGGAATTACCTTACTCAAAGATGTAAAGGACCTCTATGAGGAAAACTTTAAAAACCTGAAAAAGTAAATTGAAGCAGATTTAAGGAAGTAGAAAAACCTCCCATGCTCTTGGATTGAGAGGATTAACATTGTGAAAATGGCAATATTTCCCAAAGCTATCTACAAAGTCAATCATCAGTGTCCCAACAACATTCTTCAACGATATAAATGAAGAAATCCAAAATTTCATATAGAATAATAGAAGACCCCAAATAGAAAAAAAACAATACTTAGCAGAAAGATCAGATCTGGAGGAATATCAATACCAAACTTCAAACTCTATTACTAAGCTATAGTAAAAAAAAAAAAAAAAAAAAAAAAAAAAAAGCTTGGTACTGACACATAAACAGGCCTGAGGACCAATGGAATAGAATCAGAGACCCAAAAATGAACACACAGACCTAAAGACACCTAATAATTGATAAAGGAGCCCAAAACACAGGATGGAAAAAAGACAGCCTCTTCAGCAAATGGTGCTGGCAAAATTGGCTATCGTGCAGAAAACTGAAGTTAGATCCTTATATATTACCCTGCACCAGAATCAATTCCAAATAGATCAAAGACCTCAGATACCCTGAAGATATTACAGGAAGGAATGGGGAAACACTAAAGCTCCTTGGCACAGGTCTAACTTCCTAAGTAAAGATCCAGAAACACAAAACGTTAAAGAAAGACTGGATAAATGCGAAGTGAAGAGTATCTGCATAACGAAGCACATAGCTGGTAATACAAATAGAAAGCCCATAGAATGGAGAGATCTTTTCTAACTAAGCATCAGACAAGGGCCTTATATCTAAAATATACTTGGACATCAAAAAATAACCCCCCCCCAAAAAAATCCTCAAAGAAACAACAACCCCATTAATAAGTGGGCTAAAAACTTAGAGAGACTTCTCCAAAGAAGAAATAAGAATTGCCAACAGACACATGACTAAATGCTCAACATCTCTGGCCATAAAAGAAATGCAAATCAAAACAATATTGAGATTCCACCTCACCCCAGTTAGAATGACCATTAGCAAGAAAACTAATAATAGATGCTGGTGGGGATGTGGCCAAAATGGAATGCTACTATACCATTGGTGAAAATGTAAGTTTGTTCAACCAGTCTGGAAAGCAATATAGAGATTCCTCAAAAGACTAAACATAAAGCTTCCCTATGACCCAGAAATCCCATTCCTAAGTTTTTACCAAAATGACCACAAACCAGGCTGTACTAAAGCTATGAGCACAACCAGGTTCATTGCAGCACTGTTTAACATAGCCAAAATATGGAATCAACTCAAATGCCCCTCAATGAATGAATAGATCAAGAAATTATACACAGTGGAATTCTATGCTTCCATCATAAAGAATGACATTGAATCACTCATAAGGAAATGGAAAAACTTGGAAAAAAATCATATTAAGCAAATCAAGCCAGACCCAAAGAAACATAGGCTGCATGATTTCCCTCATTTGTAATAACTAGAATATGTCTAGGATATTCTTAGGAGAGGATCAAGATGTCTCAATAGCTATGTGTATATGACTATATAAAATTCACTTATAGTAATGAGCTCCAAGAATTGGAAACAAGAGGTTTTAAAACTTGTACTATTTGCAGTGATTTCTTTTTCTGTCTTTATTTTTCCTTTGGTTTATTCCTTAATGTCACTTTTTTTTTATTTCTATACCCTTTGCATTATATATAGGTTTATTTGATTTGGGGAAGGGAAGGAGAATCATAGAAATGTTGGGACAAAGGGTGAACCAATTCAACAGTGAAACCCACTAGACATTATGCTGGAAATGAACTTTACAACTTGGGAAGAAGAGGGCAAGGAGGAGAAAAAGTGGGAGAAAATGAGGGAGGGAGTGACACCATTCAAAAAAAGAAATGTGCTCATTACCTCACTTATGTAACTCTAACCCTCTGTACATCACTTTATAATTAAATTTAAATTAAGAAAAAAAGAGCTATTGCAAAATATAGAGGCTAAAACATAGTTCAGCAGTGAATGAGGTCAGGACTTCAAGAAAGGCAAGGGCTAAATTTCCAGAATCCTTTCTAATCCAGGCATCAGGCCTTGGCCACAGTGATTATTCTGAATCCCTAAGAATTATCTCACTTTATGTCCACTGAGCATCTTTCAGTTACTCCACAGACTTTTAGTTCCAAGATCAGACTTAGCCACTATTTAAGCTACATCTCATTTGTATTTTCTCTGGCCTTTCCCTCGAGTGCATCAACTGTGTCACACTTTTACATTCTGTAGATGCTCTGTTTGTTGTTCTTTCTGCTCTGACTGTCTTTTCACCTGCCATCCACAGGCTGATTCTGAGATAATCTGCCAGAGCTGTGTTAGAGTTATTTCTTTGAGGAAGTGGTACTCAAAGGTATCTGGTCTCTCCTCCATGTCTTATCCAGTTTCTCTCCAGAGGAACCCTATCCACACTACACTGAGTTTGTTTATTTTGTTTCCTGACTTACTCTCTTAGGCTATGAACATGTTGAGGGAATGCTGTGTTGCTGGAGTATTCAGTATGTGTCTGATACTTGCCATAGGGTTGTATTAAATGTGCCATTGAAGAAAACTGAAATAGTACAGCTTACTAACTTTTAAAATACCACAATGGTATTTCAGACTCATCAGAAAATTTAAGAAAAGCTTCACAGAGGGCAGAATCAAAGTAAAAATATATTGTATTACTATTATAATCAGATATATTTGTAATAAATTTAGATAAACAAAGCTGTGCAGAATTGATTCATAACATTATTCAAATACAGTCACAGAATCATTACATCAGTCTGTAGATATTGTCTTTGCATAATCATAATTAGTTAATAAGTTAATTCGGTCTGGAGTGTGCCCATCATCACCCATCATCTATGAGTTAATTCAATTCATTTTCTGTCTTGACACTTAGGTCATTTGTAGGTTAAAAAAATAAAAACAAAAACAATCCCATAATTCTCAAATCTGTGGTATCCTTTGAACGATACAAAAGACACACAAATAAAATAATTCACTGAAAGAGGGAGAATGGAAACTTCATGTTCTCTTTCACATCTGGGAAAGTGAACATCACTTTAATATTTGGCTTTGGAAATGATTTACTTAGGGACATTACTTCATTGCTCTTCAGAAAACAGACATTCTTAGATGAACTGGGAAGTTATATTTGATCACATAATTTATTTTATCTATACTTTAAAAGTCTTCTTTCTCTATAGAAATGATATAGAATAATATAGAAATATCATTCAGAAAATTTATTGAGGATCAGAGGAAATTTATATACCATTTCCTCAAATGCATAAATTCAGGTTTAAAAATAGAATAATGAAATGCCAAAAAAATTTCTTTTTCTATGAACCTTGATCATGAAACCAAGCATTTTCTCTTCCCTTCAAAGTGGTCCATTTTGGACTAGATTGAATGTAGACCATCAATTTGACTTTCCCTACATCAAAACCTACTTGAAATTCTAGACAGGGAAGTTGATATTATACAAGAATCATCAGATAATAATGAGGCATTATCATTACAATGATGAGTGAATTTAGAGCATTCAAGATTCTGTATGAAATGGCACATATTTTGTGATTGTTACAACTATAGGATTACTGGGGAAAAAAACCTTTCAATTGATATCATATGTTCATCAAGAAGGAGTGTGTGATTCTGCTAATAAGATTTTTCCAGCTTTAAAAATCTGTTCTTATTAATTTCACTCAGATTTAAAAATAAAGTTCAAAGAATAATCTTTGTCATACTGGTGTGCAAAAATGTCATCATTCAGGTTTACTCTGCTGGAGATGTCATCTGATTTGTTGTTGGTGGTGGTGGTCATGGGCCTGAACTCAGGGCCTAGGCGTTGTCCCTCAGCTCTTCAGCTCAAGGCTAGCGCTCTACCACTTGAGCCACACTACCACTTCCAGCTTTTTCTGCTTATGTGGTGTTGAGGAATCGAACCCAGAGTCTCAGGCATGCAAGGCAAGCACTCTACCACTGAGCCACCTTCCCAGCCTGTGTTCTGATTTTTGAAACAGTTATTAAATTTCATTCTTGCTTTTGAGTATTAACAAAACTATTTTCCTTTTGCTATTTTTCTATAGAAAGCATGACAAAGATTGTAAAAACCTAAAAAAGATGAGTATATTTCAAAGCACATTATCTCAAAATATGAGTATACTTTCTAATAAAAATCAACATTTAAATTAATTTTTTTAAAAATATGTTTTTCTTTACTTTTAAATACACACACAAAACACTTATTCAGTTGTGGCAGTACTTTAAGGAAATCTGACTTTTTTTTTGTTTAGAAGATGCAGTCTGATCTCTATAAAAACATGTTTGACCAACCTAAGGCCATAAACATTCAGAAAGAAAATTGGATACTGAAGTTGTACAGACATTTTTCTTGTCACTCCTGAGACAATACTGTGTAACAACTATTTAGGAAGCATTGGTATTGAATTAGATACTATAAGTAATCTGTAGATTTAAAGTATATAGGAAGATCTTTGTGAACTACTACAAATACCATAGAGTTTTATAAAAGATACTTGAGTATCTGAGGATTTCTGAGTTCTGAGGAACTCAGAATCAAAGCCTCCTAAATAAGAGGGAAAATTCAGTTTAAAAAGATTTATAATGGTGTGTGTACATGATCCAAATAAAAAGGACTCTATTTTAAAGATTTAAGAAGCATAGCAACAAATTATCTGAAACTTTTTCTTTTATGTTTTTTTTTTTTGGGGGGGGGTCTGGTCGTGGGGCCTGAACTCTGGGCTTGGGCGCTGTCCCTCAGCTCTTCAGCTCAAGGCTAGCGCTCTACCACTTGAGCCACAGTGCCACTTCTGGCTTTTTTCTTTTTGCTTATGTGGTGCTGAGGAATCGAACCCAGGGCCTTATGCATGCAAGGCAAGCGCTCTACCACTGAACCACCTTCCCAGCCCCTGAAACTTTTTCTTTTATATTGTTTATTTTCTTAAATATCTACAAGACATTGTTATTGATAGTGGCAGCCAATTTTTATCTGGAAACAATAAGTGAATTTGCCTGACCTAAGGATATCAGTCAGAAGCAAATGCTTACAGCTAGAATCCTATGTCATTGGGTAAAGTAAATAATTTTAGCTTCATTAACATTTCCTATAAGGCAAGGTCACAGGCTCAGAGAGTGTAAATAGGTGTGTTGAATAGATAATCATGTGAAAAAAATGTGAAGAATAGTTATATTTAAATGAAGAAATCCTTACAGGAATTCAGTTACTTGATAATTTACTGGAAAAACAAATGTATTATTATCACTGTACCCCAAACCACTAATGAGAAACCTATTTTTTTTAAGATTTAAGATTGCATAAATGCTTTGTACCTAAAACTGATGGAAGTAATTGGTAAACTGCTTAATCAAGTCCCACTTGTAAGTGAATGGGAACTGGAGCAGAGAAAATGTAGGCTGGTGAGTAACCAACAAGTCAGCAGAGTTTTCTTTATAGAAAGAAACAAAGATAGCAGTAATTAATGACCCTGACTCTGTGCCAAAAAAGCTTTCTTCTGACAACTCCAACTTAATTAAAACTTAAGACATTTCAATGGTCTCCGAAAGCCCCTGTTGGGGTGAACTCTTGCAGACTCGTGAGAAAATTTTGTAAATTAAAGGAAAAGATGTGTGTTACCACTAGTGCCATGACTCTAATCCCTGACAGTCAAAGAATCTATTTAGTCCAAGCCTTTTCTTTTAACTGGCTCACACCTGCAGGCTTCCAGGCACTTCCTCTGCACCAAAGAAGGCAGTTTTTGTGTTTTACGGAAGATCAGATAATAGGAACCTTGCTGTTCCTTTTGTTTTTGTGCATTGTTCATTAGCCTGTGAGTGTTGCAGGCATACTTGATATGCTTGGTTTGCTCTGGAGTAGAGTAACCACTGGAAAGCCTTCAGTGCTACAACACAGGGTGAAGATGGGTTGCCGGAAAAAGTAAGAATGTGTGTGTGTGTGTGTGTGTGTGTGTGTGTGTGTGTGAGAGAGAGAGAGAGAGAGAGAGAGAGAGAGAGAGAGAGAGAGAGAGAGAGAGAGAGAGAGAGACAGAGACAGAGAGAGACAGAGACAGAGACAGAGACAGAGACAGAGACAGAGACAGAGACACAGAGAGAGACAGAAAGAGACAGAGAGACAGAGGGAGGGGGGGCTCGAATTAAAACTCACAGTTGATGGGGCAGTTTGAATAGCTGTGGCCTGCTGTTCTTAACACTGCATAGTGACAAGAAATGAGGGTCTGTGGCTAGATAAGACAGTTCAGATCTGAGACACAAGGAAATGTGTTCTTAAATAGCCCTTGATCCTTTTATTTGTGCCACTTTTTAAAATTCCCTTGAATCAGCAAGCAGAAAGATTCTCAGTAGGTGTGGAGGGCAAGGCATACTGAGCTACAAAGAAAATTTCAGGGCGATCTATTTATTAATAAATATATCTAGAATTAAAATTGTAGAAATGACATTGATTGAATACCAATTGGGGTGAATGTTACTCGATTTACCTAAGGAAATAAAGGGGTTTAATTTAACCTCCCTACACTCTGGAAAGTGTTTTGGTGTATTATAACGGCAAGTAGCACCTCACAAGGCACACGCGTATGCACACGCGCACACACATACACACACACCCCACATTCATGCATTCTGTAGCCTCAGGCAAATCCAATGTGTTCGTTCAGACTA
>NW_027205603.1:47097632-47175132 GCF_024711535.1 Dipodomys merriami
CCCCCACACACTTCTATTCCCCTTAATTTTTCTGAGTCCTGGGCCTTGAACTTGGGACCTGGGCAGTGTTCCTGAGCTTTTGTTGCTCAAGGCTAGCACTTTACCATTTGAATCACAGCTACACTTTTTGCTTCTTTTTGGTGCTTAATTGGAGGTAAGAGTCTAACAACCTTTCCAACCCAGGCTTGTTTAGAACTTCTATCCTCTATACGTCAGCCTACTGAGCAGTTAGGATTACAGACTGGTGCCACTTGTACCTGGCCTTTTTTTTTTTTTTTTGGTCGGACGTGGGGCTTGAACTCTGGTCCTGGGCACTGTCCCTCAGCTCTTCAGCTCAAGGTAAGCGCTCTACTGCTTGAGCCACAGTGCCACTTCCGTTTTCCTGGTGGTTTATTGGAGATAAGAGTTTCCCAGCTTTGAACCGCGATCTTCATATTTCAGCCTCCCAAGTACCTAGGATTACAAGGGTTAGCCATCGGCGCCCGGCTATACCTGGCCATTTTTACATTGTCAGCTCTTTGTTTAGTGTTCATAGTTTTGTTTTGTTTTTTAATCTTTTGTTTCTTAGAATTAGCTTCTACCTCCAATTTATTTCAAGAGAGAATACTATTGAGTGGATGGACACATCTTTATTTATTTACTTTTATCTTTATAAGAATTGAAATATAGTGATGCTGTGGCTGAAGTGGTAGAGCACTCGCCTTGAGTTTAAGAGCTGAGGAACGGCCCAGGCCCAGAGTTCAAGCCCCACAACTGAGAAAAAAAATAAAAATAAAAAAAGAACTGAAATATAATGGAAAATAGTCACTACATGTTAAACAAACTTTATAGTTATAAAGTCACCTTGCAACACATCATCTTTAGCACTATGTCATACATGAATCATGTGACTGTCTTCAGAATGTTAAAGTAACCAATTAATTTGTCAGAAAATACTTTTTTTGGGGGGCGTCTGGTTATGGGGCCTGAACTCTGGGCCTGGGCGCTGCCCCTCAGCTCTTCAGCTCAAGGCTAGCGCTCTACCACTTGAACCACAGCGCCACTTCTGGCTTTTTTCTTTTTGCTTGTGTGGTGCTGAGGAATTGAACCCAGGGCCTCAGGTATGCAAGGCAAGTGCTCTACCACTGAGCCACCTTCCCAGCCCATGTCAGAAAATATTGATGTATAGAATAAATAAGGTAAAAAGAACACAGATTCAGTGGGGTTTGGCTACTTTACTTTCAATTGATTGTTTTGTAATTGTGTATGTTAAGTGGAATATATTTGACCTATTAATTTTTTTATCCCTGTACAGGATATGACTTAGACATATAAGTATTTTCCTTGACATTAACTATAAGCAAATTTCCAGTGATATTTAAACATATGGCTATAAAAATATTTCTAGTGTCATTTCCTTACCAGCAGCTCTTCCAATGACCTCCAAACATCTTTTAAGTAAAGAGAGATTTGTTTGGTAATATAGTCTAATAGGAAAGTGATCACCAGGGTAGGAGTAAAAGTTTTAGGTGAATACAAGTACCTTGGTCCCTAATGGGAAAATTATATAAACAGACAGATTTTCAGTAAGCACATTTGCCTTCAGTTGAATTCCATAAAGTATACTGAGTGTGGCTTAACATGTTTAATTTCAGACATCATCAATGGTAATCAGATAGGGATTTCAGAAAACTATTTATTCCATTTCAATGGAATTTCCATTTTTATGAGCTGTAATCTCAAATATGTAAATGGTAGCCAAAGCTGGATATGATTTTTCAGTTAAGATTCTTTCTCTCTCTGTTTTCCTTCCCTTCCCTTTCTTCCTTCCTTCCTTCCTTCCTTCCTTCCTTCCTTCCTTCCTTCCTTCCTTCCTTCTTTCTTTCCTCCCTCCCTCCCTCCTTCTCTCTTTCTTTCTTCCTCTCTCTCTCTTTTTATTCTTTCTTTCCCAATTGTTTCTTCTAGCATCTTCTTGCCAAATCTTCTGGAGTGCTTGTAATTTCCTCTGTATAGAGCCCAACAGGCTCATCAGGAGCAGAAGGTAAACATAATAGATGTGAGGAATTTCTGGCGATTTATGAGGTTTAGTTATTTTGAAATGTACACTCGGTCTGGCTATGCTAGTATGTGGCCACATGTGGACTCTATGAATTGAAAATGTCTCAAATGGGGCATCCCTTACCCCTTGGGAAGAATAAAGTTTAGTAACAGCTCCCAACCCCCAGTATGTTTTTGGTCAGTCATTTAAAGATTCCATTGCTATTTAAAGGTGGCAATAGGGTAGAGAGGGAAACAAGTAATAAATACTTTAAAGTTTACATTTTTAATTTTGGACTTTGATACAGATTCATTTTTTTCTCAATTTAGAAAATGGACATTTTATTCTTCTGTATTTTCTTAAACCTCTGTAGTTTCCATTTATAATATTTAAAATATCTGAATATCTGTATAAAACATCCTAGGAATATCAGACAATTTCTAATGGAGACTATTGACACTATGACATTTGGCATGATATACTCCCAAAAAGGAAATTAAAAAGTACAAGCCATTATCCTAAAGACCATCTGTTTGTGAAAATAGTTAATTTTATATTGCTTTATTGAGCATAAAAATGATGTTGGTGAAGGATGAAATATGCCTCTCTCATGATCTCCATTGTTTTTTCTCATTCTTGTTTTTTTTCAAGAGTTCAACTGCTATTAGTTATTCAGCTTTAAAGGTCTTAACATCCTAAGCTCTAGAGTACAAGTAACTCCTTTATGCCAAGCATGTCTTTACATCTTTTCTTCCATATTAATCTTACTAGAAGAGGCGAGTTTATGACTAGGAGAAGAGAACAGAAAGGCTTAATCTTCCTGTGATTATTTCCTGGTAGAGTTGCATGCTAGAAAGGCTTATAATCATGGGTGCAATTTTGTCCTGGCCTCAGAAATGGCATCAGTTTCAAGGACTTACATAAATGATCGCATGGATTTTATAGAGATAATAATTATTAAGAGCATCCCTTTAACTTGAATCATCTTCTACAAAGTGCTAGAAAAGAAAATTTTCTATTGAAGGAAGGTTTTAATGAAAGTACATATGACTTTTTGGATGAACAGTACTTGAAGTGTTGTTGCTGGATGCATTTATAATCAAAAGAACATTACTTGGTAGCTTAGTAATTTTTGTTTTTTCTAAATGATGGTGCTCCAGGACACTTCTATCCATATCTTAACTACTAAAATTACATTGCTAACCATTTGAATATTATCTTTAGGAGAGAATCAAATCCCAGTGTTATTTTAATTTTTTAAAATACACTTCTCCTTTCAGTGCTGCTATGTGTCTTGGAAGGATGAATGCATTAATTTTGACACACACACACACACACACACACACACACACACACACACACACACACACACACACTGTAAAAAGCACTATAGCATCTTTGAGAATAATAGATAAGAGTCAGGCTTACTTATTTCCAAGGGTAGTGTCAAAGAACCACCATTGAAAAGCAACATTTAATTATTAATGTAACTAAGATATTGCATTGAAGAAAATAAACTTTGCTTAATTTTGTGATATTTTAAATATAAGCAAATAATAACTTTTATTCTCTGTCCCAGTTCTCATGAGGCTTCCAAATCTCAGCAGGATATATACAAATGAGTGTGTTAAAAGTTCTCAGACAAATTAAGCAAGTAGTTATTCCTCACTTTTATAAGCTTTATGTGTTTCTCATCTGTGGTTATCCTGAGGCTGAATTAATACCTAGCAATTTCCTCTTGTCTGAGAAAATAATGTACAGAAGATGAAATAATGCAATAGTAGTAATCCAGCCTTTTAAAAATATGCATCTAATATTCATGTTATTATCTCTGCTGTAGTTTCATTTTGGAAAACCTTTTTCATCTAGTTTCTTTTCCTGTTTGACGAATGATATTGGATTATCTAGTCACAGCTGTGTATGCTAGTTGATTATTGCTATAGGATTGATAACTCATAAAATCCCGGTACTATTTAGAAGCTATTATTTTTTAGATATGTGAAAATGAGCTTGCCTGCTTCTTAGTCTTTTTTTTCCCTCCTGTTATCTAAGTTTTACCAGGTTTAGACTAGTTATTGACTCAGTAAATGTAAAAAAATAACGTTGTATGCTGTCAATATTAATGTAGATGTCAAACCAACACAGGTCCCTAATGTATGTAAGAACAAGTATTTTTTACCTTGATACAGAAAAGCAGTCATGTGTGAAATTTAATATATATCCTAATCTTTCTTGTCATTGCTCTAGCCATGGGTGATGTGCTAATGTGAGACCCACCATTTTCTTCTACTCTTCACACAGTGGACTAGATACCCATGAATGACAGTCTAACTCTACTCTGTAATTATTTTGAGGACAGTTAGAATATGCAACAGGAACACTGCAGAGTTACCTTTAGGTTCTGCAACTTATTTAAGCATCCACACAGCCCATAATTAACAAGACAAGCACGCTTCAAAGGTCCATTCTTAGGAATATTGAGAATTTCTCTGCAATAATGAATTTGTGTTTATTGTGCTTAAATGTAATAAAAATATTATATATTCTCCCTTTATTCTATCAGCATCTTAACAGAATGAACTGATACATGTTTCAATTATGTGACCTACATTAATTTACTTGATCAGAGTTGATGTGATTAAAATAGCAAAGTTCACAAAATAAAAAATTTGGAATGCAGAGTAGCTATTTAAAATTAATATAATTTCTAATCTAGGAAAGAGCTGATGAAATTTTAATACCTTTTGTTAGCTTAAGCTAACCATTTTTAGTCATCAGGGTCAAACTAATTTTATTTACATACATTTATAATATAAACTATCTCTCTAGAGTAATTTTTATATGATGAAGAATACTGTAATGTTTATAAGACTTTGCCATACTTAGTTAACTGAATTTTATCTATATGGCATAGCAACATATTTGAAAAATCTATATATATAAATGAGAATAGTTTATGATATTCTAGATGTCTTGAATATATTCATTAAATGCTGTCTCCAGAAGCTACAATAGCACTGTGTAACATCATTCTATAATGAAAGTTGAAAACAATGGGAAAATTTTAGTTGGAGATGTTTGCCAGCAAATATTTCCTTAGAAATAATCCCATTGGGAGAAAGGGGAAAAAAAACTATTTTTAGAATAAACGTTATAAATTTTCCTTCCTACTTAAATTTCCTACAAGTGGCTCTTCTTTTCTAAGAGTAGTAATATAAAGGCTAAATTGTTACCTTATGTTTTCATTGGGTAGGTTTGTGACCACTGACAGTTATAATTTGCAAAAATTACAATGATTATGGACATTAACATACTTGACAGCAGCTATTATTTTTATTTGAAATACAAAGACTTTCAGTGGTTATTGGATTTTAAACTTTTTCTGTGGATGCCAAGAGAAGTGGAGAATTGAAACAATTGTTCAAATAATTTTAAACTAAGGTGACATGTTTTCCTCAATTGTGTAGGTAGTTCAGATGGAACTGGTTGTTTGGCTTGAATGTTCTCTAGTTTGTTCATATACGTTTGCAATTAAACTGGTTATCTATCATTAGTAAGACAATCAGATTTTTGACTCTGAATGAGTTGCCTCACTGAAACATTTGGTTGCCCACAATTTCCTCAATTTAAGTGTTTGTCTAAATAATCCTGCAATCCAGGTGTTATTGTTATTCCTACCCAGAACATTGCTATTTCCTGTAAGAAAACTAAGACTTGGAGCAGTCTAGACTGCCTATTTAAAAGTTTGCACATTGCCAGACACTGGTGGTTCACGCCTACAATCCTTGCTACTCAGGAGGCTGTGATCTGAGAATCACGATTCAAAGCCAGCCCGGTTAGGGATGGCTGTGAGACTCTAATCTCCAACAAACCAGCAGAAACCCGGAAGTGGTGCTGTGGCTCAAGTGGTAGAATGCTTACCTTGAGCTGAAGAGCTTAGGGACAGCGCCCAGGCCCAGAGTTCAAGTCCCAAGACCAACAAAATTAAAAAAATAAATAAATAAAATTGCACATTATCATGGTGATGAAGTTGAGGGCAAAAGTCATCTGAATACAGAATTTATCTTTAAATTCTACTTAAAACATTTTAAAACTCTGTAGGGAACATACATCTATTTTGAGAAAGAACCTACAAAAGTTTATTTATTATTTATTTATCATTGAACTCAGCAAGGCTAAATTTACTTCTGCATTCTCCATACTTCTCCATTAGCCATAAATATGATAAGCAATCACAGAACATATATGTAGAAATAATTTTCATGATAATCCCCTATGATTTGGAATCAAAGAGAAAACTTTTCCATTTTCTTCCTTTTTTTCCTTCACTTTTATTCTATCTTTGTATATGGCAAACAATTAACACCAGATGGAACAGTTGCATGCTGAGTACCTAACAGGAAATCAGCCATTGATAACTGTGCCTTTTACTGTTAAGCCTTGCATATGAAAAGATGGGATGAGCTTATGACATACATTTCAATGGAAAGTGGTTTAAGGATACCAGCTGTTATTAGGCACAGGGATATTATGGATAATTATGGCTAAGAATGCAGCTTGGTGATAAAGTCCCCACCTAACATACACAAGGTTATATCCCCAGCATGGGTAAATACACAATAAACAGATAGATGGATAAATCAAATATGTTAAAATTGGAAATAGTTGTATTTTAACAATGATGTATTTTGGAATTAATAATGTATACTAGATTTTGCCTTAATATTTCTTTAAAAAACTTAAGCCCCACAAAATAAGAAATGTGTAAGATTACCTTCTATTCTCTCAACTAAGTTTTAAGTAAAATATGTGTGTGTGTGTATATATATATGTGTATATATATATATATATATATATATATATATATATATATCATTGAGAAAACTAGAAAACATCTGAACAACTGAGCTCCTGCAGGTGACATTTTGAACAGGGATCACTTATGATTTTATCCAAAGCTTCTTTATTAGAGTAAGCCATTCTTTACAACACTTTTGAGGGTAAAAAGTTGAGGGTGATGAAAAGCTCAAAGCATGTTTTGTTGGCAGTAACACATCAAAGCATGATGGCTGATATTTTCGAAGAAGGGGAAAATATCAACATATTTATTTTTCCCTTGGTGGCTAGCTAAATCTGTTTTCTTAGATACAGTCACTTTTTTTGTAAATAGCATAATCTGTATTACAAAATATATATTTATATCCCATAGTTTAACCATTTTAAATTGTCTCTGATGCAACAAGGATTAAATGTTTATTACTAGCATATTATTGGTCTCCAACTGAAAGAAAAAGAAACAGGCCTTTGCATTCCATTTTACAGTTTAAGGAAAAACTTTGATGAATGTTATTGAGTGTTAGAAGATGCATATATACAGGATTTAGGGTCCCAGACAAAGTGGCTAATATGTAAATCTGAAACAAATTGGATATATACAGGATAAAAGAGTTTGAAATAAAGGCAGGATTTCAATAAGAGAAGAAAGTGGTAGGTAGTGATATCCCAGATGACATAAACCATGGTAAGCAGAAGCTGGATGTCTCAAATCCACAAGGTATGTTGGAGAGGTCAGTAGTGCTGCTTAGCTGAGACATAGGAGTATATATGATTAGGGAGCAAGAATGAAAGCATGAAGTAGGCTTAGCAAAAGATCATTACAAATTGAGGAGGAGGAGGATAGTAATCTTTTATTATTATTATTATTATTATTATTATTATTATTATTTATTTATTTATTTTTTGTTGGTCATGGGGTTTGAACTTGGGGCCTAGGTGCTGTCTCTGAGCTCTTTTGTTCAAGGCTAGCACTCTGCCATTTTGAGCCACAGTGCCATTTCTGGGTTTTTGGTGATTAATTGGGAATAAGGGTGTCTCTGGCTTTCCTGACCAGGCTGGCTTTGAACTTTCTCAGTTCTCAGCCTCCTAAATAGCTAGGATTATAGGCATGTGCCTCCAGTGTTGGGCTTATGAAATAATTTCTGCGTATATGCTTTCCTGTAAGTTTCATAGTAAGTTCCATGCTATTTGTGGGTTCAATGACTATTTAAATAACTTTACTCAAATAATTATTCCTCATAGTAATAACAAACAAGCAGTAACTATAATTTCCTTGTAACCACAAATGAGGAAATTCAGGGTGCTTTAGGGCTAAGTAACTTGACTGGTAATTTACAAAAGCAGTAACTATCAGAGATCATTGAGGCCTAAAAGTATAGACTCTTACAGGAAGATTTTAGGTTGTATACAGTCACCCCTGGTTAGAACAGCTTATTTCTTCCTTAATTCATTCCCAACATGAGCCACATGCTGATGGTCTTCTCATAGTCCTCACTGTGCTCTCTAGAGTACTAGAAACACCATTGGTGCTTTGGCTTCTCTTTTGAGATAATCATCTGTACCATTGTATAGGCCAAGGATCGAAGCTTCTCCCTTTCCTCAAAACATCAGCCAAGATGTGGTCTTTGCTAGTACTTTCTGTATCATACAAATTTACCCTCAATTAATCTTAAATTTTACTTTTGATGACCAGTTTATCAACTGTATTTTTGTCTCTTGGTTTAGATTACATTTTTTTCCCCAGTCCTGGGCACTGAACTCAGAGCCTGGACACTGTCCCTGAGCTTCTTTTTGCTCAAGGCTAGCACCTACCACTGTGAGCCACACCACCACTTCTGGCTTTTTTCTGTTTATGTGGTACTGAGGAATTGAACCCAGGGCCTCATGTATGCTAGGCAAGTACTCTACCACTAAGCCACAGTCCCAGCCCTAGATTAAAATTTTTTTAATGTATTTATTGCTCTTTCTAGCGGAATTTCCAAGCTGTTGTATTTATAGTAGGGACTCAGTTGCAACCCTTACTAATGGTTTCTCAGTTGTTGTCAAGTAAGCCGTGGACATTGAAATGTGACTGGAGTATCTGGAGACATGTTGGAGCTAGTTAGTAGAAAACTGAACTTCTTCCACTTTAAGACTATCTAGGAGCAGTGTGGAATGTAAACAAAATCACATCATATCAAATAATCCCATTTTATTATAAAGAATGAGATTTGCTTCTGACGTTGATCAGCACACATTGTATTCACTCACACATTGCTTTGTTGAATGGTTACTTTGTAGAATGGTACAACTACTTAAAGACAATAGGAAATATTCAAAGAAACTAAAATATCAGATTAAGGCCTTTAAGTCTAAACTATACTAATGTTCAACCTAATTGTTATTATGCAGCTTAATTTTTGTTGAGTTTATCAGATTAGTTAGACATGCTTTCCACATTGCCTTGATGACTAAATTGGATACTCCAATAAAACAATATATGACATTTATTTCACACCAGTGGGTTTTTTTTGTATTCTAGAAGGTTTACCACCAATGTATTTATTTGTTATTATGTGGGCAGTCAAAGAAATCAGCTGGCTTTATATTAAGTGATTTCCATTATTGCCAGGATGTTGGCTCATGAAAGACTAAGCTGACACATGATTGTAAAAGTCCTCAAAAGAGCAATCAAGCATTTTGGCCAAAATCCACTCCTGGATGACTAGGAATTAATATCAAAGAGTGCACCAACAGACTGTTTGACTGTCTACAAGATGATAAACAAGCATTTTGGCTAAATTCTAGCTTTGATTATAACGTAATAGAGCAATTTGAAGGAAACATTTGTATGAAGTGCCCTAATGGGGAATCATACAGCAAAATTACCAATGATAATGAGTGAGCCTTAGATTATATCTGTGTTGTACAAAAACAATGTTTTGTCAGAAAATAAACATGAGCACATCATGGTAAGCAATTGTTTTTAGCTTTCTGCACTAATAAAGATAACCAAATGACTGGAGAATTTCATTTTCACTTTATGCTGTGAAATAGTACATTTAGCATTTAACATGTTTAAATTGATTTATGCAGTCAAAGTAAGCAATCAGGATCAACACAGAAGTCAGAAGTATCTAGTTTATTTATCTCCATTAGTTAAATTAGTTAGATAATTACCAAATATCCATTTCAATTTGTGGATTTGAGATATGTGGGTTTGAGATTTGAATCATCACCTTTGTATAGGATTTTTAAAGTTTTATTTTTATATTATTAATGGAACTGATAAGAGCTTTATATTATTTTAGAAGAAATGACCTATTAATATCTTTGTAGCTTGGTATATAAATATGTAAATATATGTGCAAATGCATTTAGAAAAAATAATTTTTCAAAATTATTGCTTAACAGTGTCTTCTGAGACATTACAGTTTGCTATGTAAATGCATATTTGAATTTCACTGAAAATGTACAATATTTGTTTGCTTTTACTTCAGATCTGACTTCATGTGGCATGCCAGCAATTTCTGAGAGATTCCTTCCCTTACTATTTTATCAGTTTCTCTCAAAATATGAGTTTTTATACTGATGATTATCTATTTGCATGGTAGGAAACTTGGAAACATTGTTCTTCGTGTAGGTATATTTTTATAACTTATTTATGTACGACTAGATGATCAAGGAAGTAGTCTTTACACTAAAAGATTGCCAAGATGCTTTATTGTAATATAATAATATTATTATTATTAATTCACAATTTCTTGCCTTGTGTCAGAAAATGTGATGGATTCTAAGTACATTAACACAAACCTCATTACAGTCAAATTGTAGTAAATATATTCTTACCATTCCTGTTTTTAATCCCAGGAAATGAAGGCACAGATATTAAATAATCTAACAAAATTGCAGCTAAGAAATGACAGAGCTAGGCTTTTTATCCAACATAGGTCTTATACATTTGTTACCAAATATCACTAAATGAATTGTCTTTTAAAATATGACTGACAAGTTAACCAAAAGTTAACCAGAGTAAGAAAATATGTGGTTTAAAAATTAAATCTTTCTATGGAAATTTTACACCATTGGGCATAAGATTTTAAAAACCACCCATTTAAGATGTCAATATTTTTCTCTTAATGGATCAAATTTGAGCTTCTGTGAGGGGAAATAAATAATCTCTGGCTCCTAGTTTGAGGGACTTGAATTTGTATCATTAGCTGTTTTCATTTTTTTCTTTTTTTTGGATGTGTAAAGGATATCTCCATTTTTAAAGTCATCAGCATAATTCCCATGTTGGAATGGTTCCATTACAGAAGCTTGCTACCTTTTATGTTCCCAGGGGAATAAAGTTTGAGTTTCTACCCACCCTCGCCTGTACAAGCAGAGGGTGGATTACTGGGATCTCGCCTTGGTTGAATAACAGCCAGTCAACCTGAGAAGAATTTTTAAAAGGTCCAGGAGGCCTTTCCCTTATAGTTTTCCTCTTGGTGGGATATTTCTTACTAGGAAAAAAAGTACTTTTTTGGCTTGATATTTTAGTTCAATTTTGCTAAAATGAAGACAGGTCAGAAATGGATAGAATTGTTTAGTTAAAAAATAGCTCAGAAAAAAAAATAGCTCAGAAGCCTTGCCACCTTGTCTGGAGCAAAATAAAACAATGCCTTGCTGCTCATTGGGATACTTTTAGCCAGTTAGGGGTTTCTGTGTAAGATTTTTTTGTTGCCTTTTGAGAGTTGTGAGAAGTTTCCTTTGTACATCACCAAGTGCTGCTGACCTACACTATTGGCGATTCATTGTTAGCTCACCCTTGTTTATTCGGTGACCTGAAGGACTGGCTTTCCGATACACATTAGCCTGATACATTTTAGTAAAATTGTAGGAAAAAGAAAACCTGGCATTCTTATGACTTAAAGTAGAATATTTGAATTTGAATATAGAAATCTGTTTAAATAAATGGGAATACTAATAATAACTTATAACTAATAATAGTTATAAATTAGATATATATTATATATAGTTATATAATTGTAGTTATAAGTAATATGAATATCACATATGTCCAACATATTTGAGGACATACTTTTATGTCTGCAGAAAGTTTTTACTACATTTTAGTATTGAAACATTTCATTCTTTGTAAAAGAATACAGGAGTTGTTTAAGGTAGACAAGGTGGCAAAGCTAAGAATGAAAATCACTGTACTGTGAAGACTTACAGAAAAAAGGATTCACATGTCAATCTTGCTCTGAACTGGGAGATCACCTTACTTTGCTGGAACTCCATTTCTTTCTATGATTCCAAGACTAGAAATACTGTACTTACATAGTACAAAGTACAAGATTCAGTATGTTTTAAAAGTACATTTTATTATGAAAAAATATATCCTTTTCCAAAAAGACTGTGCAGATTAATATACACATATTACACATGAATAGCTATCATGATTTTAATAACTAGTTTAAACTAGGCAATTGTGAAACCTTTAAAACTTCAGGTAAAATGATTAAGTTGGAATTGTATTTTAAGGGATGTGAGGACTTGTTTACATAAGCAATGACCTGGAGGAAAATTTTAGGATTCCATGAAAAAAACATTGAAAATCTTATGGTAAATGGTGAGACCCCTGATCCAGCCTCACCTAGATCATTTGAGAAATCTGAGAATCATTGTGGAAAAATGATTCTATCATGTAAGAGCAACAAGAATTCCTAAGGTAAATTCTGTGTCAGTACATGGCATGCAGTCTGATCTGTGTAGAGATGTGGAGTGCAGATAAAAAAGAAAGCAAGGAATGGATTCCTGCCAACAGACTTTACAGTTTTGATGTAATTAGTAGGCAGTGCAGGTGTCTATAAAAACTGACAATAAATCTTGGTTTCTCCTTTGAATATTGCTTCAGTTTCACAAGTTCTGTGCCTCAAGGGGCAAAGAAAAAGACTCTAAGATTAATTACCACAATGGCAGATTCCCAATAAGAAATTTAACAAAGTGTTCTTTTTATTTGACTTTATTATGTTCTTATTAATATAATCACTAAAAAGAAGAGTATGGGTTAGTCATTCCAGAAGACCAGTGGACAAATGTGACATATTTTGGGGTGAAAGGAAGGTTCACCATTAGATTCTTGAGCAAATAGTATTTTAGTTGGTTAGAAGTTATTGATCCCAGGAAGTTCCCAGTGCAGATTTGTCCTTAATAGCATTTTTTGGAGTACCAACGTTATGACTAGGTACCCAGGGCTCCTTGTCCACCTGTTCTTCACCAGAGTAACTAATTGCAGGTAAACTTAGCCACAGAGTGACATTTCTTCCAGCTCCTCCATCTGCTCTTTTTTTTTTTTTGACACCCCTGCCATTAACTGTCATTTTCCTTTACATATACAGTGAATCTGAAAGGCCACCTCTACATCACATCATTTCAGATTAGGGGCAGTTCTTTTGAGTTGAGCACTGTTTAGGTGTCAGAAAGAAGTCCCTGACCTCTCTGGAACCACATTGCCTCAGGGCCTTAATTATCACTGACTCTAGCCATTACTGAAGAGAACACAAAGGAGAACACATCATTTTTTCTACTTAGGAAGTTAGTCGCTGACCTAATAACTTGTCCAAACTCACAGGACACAGGGTCCACATGATAACAATGGGCATTATTCTTCAGCTGCATGGGAAGCAAGGAATGAGAAGAAACTTCGTTTACCTCCCAAGAATCGTTTCAGTTTCTGCCACTTTTTATGAGGGAGAATGTAGTACTTGCCTTAACAAAAGTAATATTGAGGGATTATATACAAAATGTATGTTCTTAAAATTCTTCTCAGTTTATGTGTGTGTGTCTTTGCACTTGTTGATTTGTTGAACATTTCTTTCACTCAAAAAATTAAACGTGAAATAAACTATCTCAATATAAAAATTTCTACTTGTTTTCAAATTGTAAAACCAAAGAAGTCTGGGCATCAATGCATATGTTTGAAAATTAAAACTCACTTAAGAAAATGTACAATTTTCCAGGCATGGCTGGCTCAGGAGTCTGAGATCTGAGGATCAAGTTTTGAAGCCAGCCTGAGCTGGAAATTCCCTGAGGCTCTTAACTCCAATTAACTACCAGAAAACCAGAATTAGTGCTGTGGCTCAAAGTAGCAGAGTGCTAACCTTCACCTCAAAAGCTCAGGTACAATGCACAGGCACTGAGTTTAAGACCCATGACTGACCAAGAAAAGAAAGAAAGAAAAAGAAAAAAAAAGACATATGCACAATTTATTTCAGGCTTTCTGTAATTCCAAAGGATAAAATTTGAAGGGTAGGTATATTGCTTCCTATAAACATGATTTCACTTTACCTACCTTTTCTTTGATTAGAAACCCTAAAACATAATTTACTTAAATACAATTGCCATTTTGGGAGAAACTCATGTAAATTGTAGCTATGTAAAAAGTCTACTATTACATAAAATGTGATTGGACTGTAATTTCATTTTATTTCTTTTGCTTTTCTTTCCATTTTAGAGTCTTCCATTTACTTTTCCTGACCCCCCCCCATTTTTCCTTTTTAAAAACAATACTGTTGGTAGCAATAGTAAGACCTCCATTACTCAGAAGTCAATAATTGACTCAAATCAAATACTAAATTAGGAGAAAAATAGAGGTAAGACTTCTAAGTACCTAAGACTATTTTGATTAGGGAAGCTCTTTTCAAGTCACTGCTGAAATAATTAATGCACTCCACTTAAAATTGATTCTCTTGAATAAGAAAATCTGACCTGATGCCCACTGGACCCTTCTCTTCTGAGTCATAAACCCAAGCAGCATTTTAAGTATTTTAATGGAATTTTTTCCCTTATTATAGTGATGACTGTTACTTCTGTTGAAAGCATCATGTTTCATAGCTTTATGATACTGCTATGAATATGTTCTTAAAAGTATGTGTCAAGGAAAGACCCTCTATTTAAGCATATTTTGGTAGTTCTAGTCATTTTAATTTGGAAGCATTTTTGCATTGCTCTTACTGAAATAGACTCTTCAGTGAACTGATAAATATATGTACTTTCAGATTTTGGGGTAAAAACACATAAAGCGTGTCTTGTTCAGGCAAGTTTTGTTCAAATGCTCAGAAGACATTCTCATCTGCTTTTTCATATAAAAAGAGGTTAGCACATACAAAATTCAAGAAAATAGGCTTGGGCAAGTTCTCCTTCATGTAGAACCACAGAATTGTTCTGTGGTCTATGTTGATGTCAATCTATGGTTGTATAGTTTTGACCCTTGAAATACATAGGTAGGAACAGAATAGTACAATCAACTTCAGTGCCTCTGTATACTTTAAGTGATCAAATCAAACTGGAAAAGTGGTCCAAACAGACCCTAATTGTTCCCTCTGTTTAATCTTGTGCTCTCACTTGGCTTTCCCCCCTCGAGGCTGGTGTTCTACCACTTGAACCACACCTCTTTTTTCCAACTTTTTTGCTGGTTAGTTGAAGACACAAGTCTCCTAGATATTTCTATCCAGGCTGGCTTTAAACAGGCATCTCCAGATCACAGATTCCCGAATAAGCAGAATTACAAGCATGAACTCTCTACAACTAACTCCCTCTGTTCTTAAATCTTGAATCTTTCTTTTAGAAGGACCAAACCCAAAACTGTCTACTCAAAAAAAATTGGTTGTGGATTGGTAGTTTTTCTTAAAGATGTTTTATGAATGTATTTTATGTGATAATTTAATGAACAAATAAGCACCCTATCAAACTTCTTCCAATCTAATTAAAATGGAAAAAGATGGATGGAACAAGCTGCAAGGCTGACATTTTTCCTTCTTAGTGGACAAGTCTAGCCCCTGCCCAGTTGAAATCATCTCAGAGGAATGTTCACATTGACATTGTATCTGATTCAGCACTCAGCAGCCTAGGAGAGACTCAAGTACAAAGTAACTTTTACCACCAAGCCACTTCTTTAAGTCCTGAGGAAAATGGAAGACAAGGGGCCATCTCAGCTGTTCATCCCTCCCCTAGAGTGGCATGTGATAATAGGACACATGATTAAGTAAAAACAAGTAAAAATTCTGAAAGCAAAGACTTTGTTTTATTTGACAAAGTAGAAAACACTAAAATAGTCCCCCCAGGAAAGAACAGTTAGGTTAATTTTAAGATTTCTTGATCGTCACAACAAAAGTGATTCAGGTACGTAAATCAAATTTACTAGTCAGGTATCTTCCATGTTCTCCCAGATCCTTTAACCATAGTTTCCTTTGTTAAAGGCCTATTGCTACATTTGCATGGCATATACACCAAGGCCTATTCTAAGTATCTTTGTGAAAATTGATAAAACCCTATGTTTTACAAAAATATTAAAACTTACAGAGAAATAGGGATTTAAGTGAATGGGTAATGGCAGGCCACAGTTCCTAGAACATCTTGTGTGGAAAGAAATATTAATGTATCAAAAGGATAATTGGGGATGATCACGGAGTAACCAAAGGCTGGAAGCTTAATTTTGAAAGTTAGCAAGGTAGACCAGTACAACAACTGACTCGAGAAGACCTCTTCTTATGAGAAATAATAGCAATGATTTTTAAAGATGGAAATTTTACAGAAATTATATCATTTCAGCTTAGGTAAGACATCTGATTGCTATACATTGTACTCATAATAGCTATAACATTTTATGATAGAAATGCATAGCTGATTACTATTTCTACATATAGATATATAGATATAAAATAGTCCTGAATATCAATCAAGATTTATTTTTGTTTTATGTCCTACTGTGATTTCCCTTCAAGGAAGCTCATTTTCTAAAAAAACTCTCTAGTGCAATAATAAAACATATATTTTGGATTGTTTGTTATACATATATATGTGTCTCTCTCTGTACATGTGTACATATATGTATACATATGTATATGTATGTGTGTGTGTATATAGTTTGTTTGCTAAGGATCAAGACATGTTCTTAAGGCTTTCAGATCTATGCCAGGTTTTGTGTTATAGCCTCTACTCCCATAATTCCTCATTTTCATCTGGGCTTTGGGGTGGTGAAGATGAGTAACGGCATGGTTAGACAAATGTACCGTAACACGTCAGTCTTTGAGGGCTGCCTGGAAGAATGAGAGCCAACTGTAATTGTCTAACCACAGGACCCTAGGGATTTCAAAAACCAGAACCTTGGGTAGGTCTGAAAATATAAAAAGTGTCAAGTTTCTTATTTATGTGCCCCCCCCCTTTTAAAGAGTTATTACCACTTCTGATAATGTTTCCGTAACTGGGGAGAGCAAGGACAGACTGTTTTACCACACTATGATTCAGTATAAATAGAGAGGATTGGTTTTTTTTTTTTCTTTCATTTCATCTGGCCCATCTTTTTTCATGTGACCATCTTCACTGGTTCATTGAATAGTTTCTAATAAAAGCTAATATTTCCCAGGTACAGGCAGTGTGTGGCTGTATCTTGATGACATTGGAGGGAAAGATTATGTCTCCTCTTCTTTAAAGTGGCCACATCCAGGGCTGTTTCAAGAGGCAGCAACCAGCAGAAACTCTGAATGTAGCATCTTCACTGTGTAAGCGCTGAGAGATGATGGGCCAGGCCAAGCATTGTGCTGAATTTAATCCATCTCTGTCTTCTGAACATGGCTGGGCCCTAGAAGCAGCAGAGATAGTTTTGCTTAGAACTCATTTGGACTGGAACTCATTGTTGGGCTCCAGCATTTGTATTTGAAATGACTTTATTTTCAGAGACATGTTATAATTTCTTTAAAATTATACTGATCTCTGATAAATAGGTATTTTTAAAAAATATCTCATGATCCTAAAAGAGAGTCCATGTATAGAACCATAAGATCATACCATAAACAACCCAGAGCCTGACAAAGCAGACTGAATATAAAGTTCCTACCATCCCTACTCTTGGGCTTCCAAACTGGCTTTTCAAAAACATTATGGGATAAAAATGGCCAGTGAGCCGCCACTCTCTTTCTGCTTATCATAATCTTAATGTTTGCTATTTTATATGACTAGTATATTTTCTTCATCGTAATGATTAGTTTTAAGAAACATTTAGTTTTAAGTGTTATTTAGCCAGTCTTTTGACTGACTTTAATCAACTTGTTCCGCTGAACAAGGTATAGAATTGATAGTTGCTATTGATTGGATGTAGCATTACCTAATCTTCACTAAATGTAGGAAGCTTTTCAGATTCAGAAAGGTGGCAGAAAATGTCTAGTAATGATGCTGCTGGGAATTCAAGCTCAATACTGTGGTCAGTGGGAAAAGTGATGTAACTAGAAGAGGTATTTTATTATAAGCCTGTCGGTTTTAGTAAAGGTTTGACCTGGTATAATTTGTGGAGTTTTGGTGTGTGTGTGTGTGTGTGTGTGTGAGAGAGAGAGAGAGAGAGAGAGAGAAAGAGAGAGAGAGAGAGAGAGAGAGAGAGAGAGAGAAGAGAGAGAGAGAGTGTGCATGCATACATGCACATGTGTGTTAGTATATTTAGCAGATGTGTTCAGGTTTGAGTCAGTTAAAACATTATCAGTGATTAATAGTAACACATTTCCATTTTTTGTGTAACAGGAAAGCTAGTATTGAAAAATAAAACACAGATAAAAAGAATATCGCACCATAGAAGAGGAGGAAAATTACATTAGGAATTCAATACAGAAGAGGAGTACATGAAATCATTACTAAAACAGATATAAGTATGACCTTCACTGCGGTTCAGTAATTACCCCAGTCCACACTATGGTGTATGTATCATGGTTTTCCTTTTTTCTCTTTGTTTTCATTTCTATCTGGGTACTTCACTGGTGAGTAATTGCTAAAGGGAACCATTATGCAAGGCGAGCATTCAGTTTGCAAGTGAATTTGCTTGTAGCTATTGCCACATTTGAACCTCACTAATGTATGTAAATTAAAAACTCTGGTATTCGGAATTGCTCCTGTTTGAAATAAAAACAGAATCTGATCATTACAATCTGCAAGCCAGGTATTATCACTGGACTAGTGAGCCGCTGATGATAAATTGTGCCGAATAGCTTGTGGATAGAATATTTTATCTCAGTTCGCTATCACACAGCACTGCATAAAATAAGAATGATTCATCAAGCATGAGAGCTGCTGCTTTATGAAATTCATTGCTCACGGCAAGTGTATTTTTTAAAATTCAAAAGACAAAGCAACTCACAAGGGTTATTTAGTAATCAGTGTGAATTACTTCTAGGTATAAACCTTAGTGGAAAGGAATTAAAAATACATTTGCTATACAGGAAGCATTATTGGAATAGGAGATATAATTTGACTACTTTCTATCTAAGAGCCTTATTTTGACCACATTTGATTTGGATGCCACCTCCTTTTTTTTCCACATCAAAATTGCATAATCCATCGTAATGGAATTGTACATTGAATAAGATGGTGTCATACTTAAGCAGATACATTTGCATCATTCACTCGCTCAGAAGCTTCGCCTGCAGAGGATGTTTTGTTTATTCAAAAAGGACATGTAAAGAGGACAAGCACAATATAAAGTCATCTTTCTTTCATATTTACAATAAGAATGTTTCATTTCTTCTTGTGTATTGATGTCCCAAGGCAATGTTCCAAATGAAAAGATAATAACTTATGAAGGAGTGTCAAAAACTAATTAAGTTTTGTAACTTGTTTTTCCCTCTCACAGGGTATATTTTTCATCACACTGTCCAGTCACACGCTGAGATTCTTGCTAACATTATCACATGCCAGTCACACCAAGTCTCAGTGGTGCCTCTCCTTCTGTCATTATTTTCAGCATCAATTAATTTTCTTCTGACCTCGCCTTTAGAGAATGTAGCGGAGAATTATCAGCACATGCTTTGCAGTCTATTTTGAAGGCATTAGGCCACTGTGTGCATTCAAAAATGGAGTCAGCCAAACATTATATTTTCTCACCTGCAGGGTTGCCTAGTAACCTGAATTAAGGATTTTCACCAAGCCTTCAAGACAAATAAACATGACTGGAAGGCAGGTTGACCCAGGTGGGAGAGACAGACCTATTGATGGGGAGTAGAATTTTGAATGAGCCAATAGAAAACAAAAACCCTCATTAACATTCATTGTGGAAACAGTTTCCATAACTAAATAAATCTGTTTCACTAGGCTAAGAGAACACTCAGAAGGAGGATTCTCTCTCACCCATTTTCAAGTGTTTGTTAAGCTGTGTTCTGATTCTCCTTTTATCTGGCAAACTCTTTCAGGCCTAGAATATACTATTTCTATGTCTTTAATGAAGTATTGATTATTTTCTGAAAATATTAAAACACCACCTAGAAATGCTTCCTCAACATGGTGTGAGGAGAGGTTCAGGACAAGTCTTCTTGTGTACTTCTTCTGTATGCTGCTGGATTTTGTATGTTGCCTAAATTCCTCCTGTATCCATTTCAGCTTTGGCCAATTACTTCAAGAAAGGAAAATCTGGGTTTCATGTGCTGTTTATGGAAAGAAAGAAGAGTGCATTATACTGAGGGTAGGAGTTCAGTCTCATCAACAGTGCTGAAGTTTATTTTAGACACATTGGATCCTTCAGAAACCGTGTGTGTGCGCATGCGCGCGCTTGAGCTGTGTGTCCTTGGGAGGGTCCCTAGGAGGGGGAGAAGGGGCACTTCTAGCTGAAAGGTACAAAGCCAAGGAGTTGCACAATTAGGATGTTGGCACACCCTGACAGTCCTCAGCAAATGATGGTGTCAGGCCGCAGAGGGGCCGAGGGTGGTAGAAGTGACATTCACCCCAGCGAGATGGAAATAAACGCCCTGTTTGATAAGAGAAAACAGACAATTTATGTCCACCCTGAAGAGTTACCAGCTAGTGAGCCATTCCTGTGGGTCAAGTGCTGCATTTGCATTTTGATGGGATGTTATCAAGTAATTAATGCACCAGTCAGAATTTATTACCTCAGGAGCGAACTGAAAGGTTCATTACAAAATCGGTTTCACTTGAAGATAGGCATTTCCTCAGAGTTAGCTTTTGACATGTTGTTCCCCGCTCTCTCTGCCTGTGGCAGCCATGGTAGAAGGCCAGTGAGGTGAAATTCATTGCTTAATAAGGGCATTCACTTTGGGTATTCTTGTGATAATAAATGTATACATCAAGGCCGCACTGCCTTGTCAGTTTAATTGCTTCTTGTGCTCCTTAACAAGCCAATCTTAATCAGTCTGGACCACGTTATGAATAATTTAGGGATCAGCAGACTTCACGCTTAATAAGATGTACTAGATTATAAAACTTAAGTGCACTGTTTATAGAAAGCATGCAAAACACTTTAAGTTTTTATTAGCAGCAAGGAAAAAACAAGCAATGAGTTATTCTAACATTTGCAGTTTGCGAGCAACAGCTGTGTTTCTTAATGCTGTAACCCCCTCCACTTTTGTTGAAGGCCATAGTTCGGCCTCTCGAGCCTTCTAAGCCTCGGTGAGACATAATGGGAAATTTGAGCAGGCTATGAGATTAAAGCTTCGAATCGATGGCAGACCAGCAATTGTCATTTTAGAAAACATTCTTTTATCTTTTTAAATGCAAAACAGACCTTATTTTAAAACACTTTCCGATGTCCAACATTACCTTTCAGTTGTTGCTTTTCTGTTAGCACACGTGAATTTTTATCTTAATTGACTAGAGAGAATGGATACTTAGCCTTCTAAGTTTTCTTAAAAGAAACAGAAAATGAAATATAGAAAGATGTCTTCTTTTTCTCATAGTGCATTTGTCACTGAGGACTGACTTTAAATACTGCTTATGCAAGTGGTAGTTTATTGTTAAGATTCAACAGAAGGGCTTAGCCTTCAAAAAAAAAAAAAGAAAGCAAATAAACAAAAAACTGAGAAGAATGACCAAATCTTCATAAGGTTATTAGAATTTTTTGCCTTTAATATATATAATGTTAGATTTAAAAGGACCGTTTACCTTATTGTTTTAAAAGAACTCTTTGTCCTCCATTTTACCTCAACATTTGTGGGCTATACATCGCCCACAGAGTAATGCATCATTCAGTTTATGACATCTAATAAAGTCCTATTGCAAGCATTACAACCAGGTGCTTCAACCATTTTGCTTCCTGCTCCTAGTCTATTGTTCTCTTCCAGCGGAAACAGAAAGAATTCCATTTGGGCTAGCTTTACTTGTACCAGTTTTATTTAAATCGAGACGTATTCTAATAATCAGGTACTTGCATTTGGCATTGCTGCAAATAATAAAGCATATGTGTGCATGGGAGTATGCTTGTATTGATTGAACAAGGACCCACACATTTATATACGTTGAAAAAACAAAACAAAACAAAACCAAACCCAGGGCATTTTTAGTAATTTCCAAGGTATTAAAAGGAGGTTATTGTTGGAAATGAATTTATGAGTCAAAAAATATGTGTGGCAGTAAATGAAAAACAACTTCAAACCTATTTCTCAACCTATAGCTGGACCATCATATGCCTTTGTTCTTGTTCAGGTTAATAGAGATTGAGGAGATGGGCAGAGGAAAAGCAGTGCAATTTTCTGCTATTTAAGCTTGGCGAAATGGCACTCTTCAGGAAGCAGGAAAAAGTATGAAAGCGTAATAGGCATTTTAAAAGTAGAAGTCCATATAGCTGCTTGAGGGATTCTCAGATTTAGGCATGCATAGAATCGCGAATGAGATAATCAGCATTGTGAAATTGAAACCTGTCTGCTGCCTGCTGCTGATCTTCCCTCTTTCAGTGGAGTGATTTGTAACACTCATCTTCTTCAGGCAAGGCAGGCTTCAAGATTATCCAGAACTGTCAATAGTAATTGCCAAAGTATTTTATTACCTACAGAAAATCAAAGGAATTTTATAACCAACAGTTATCAAGTTTCAATACACGGTATAAAGAGAGCAATTTTAGTTGGAATACAATCGTGTTTGGCTTGCTTTAATGTTCTTGAGACAATTCCTGTGCAACCAACTACAACATTCACTGTATTTAAGCTAGAGGCAAGAATACGCATATGTACTTGTAGCATAAAAAAATTACATAATGCCTACAAGCTTCTGCAAGCAAGTGGTTTTTAATTGCCATACAAACTCTGCCTTAGCTAATTACTTCTGAAAAGAAAGAGGGTTTTGTGAAACTCAAGATGACATTTGAAGTTCTGCCATTAAAGAACTATGGTTTAACTGGGGTATTTTCTATATGATATGGTACAAAACATGCCTTTGAGTTAGAAAATATGACTTTACAAACTTTGGAATTAAACAGAATGGTTACAGAGTGCATCATTGTGCATTCACAAAGGGCTTTTGCACTAAGTTGAATTCAAGATTATCAGCTTTAGGCTTCAGAAATTATTTTTATACCATAGGGACAGGCATTTTCAAATAGTTATTTGTGGGTTTATTTTTTGAGAGTCAATAATGTTTTCAAAAGAAATATAAGAAGTAGAAAGCATTTCACACAAACCTATTTCTACATTCATGTAGAAATGTTCATGCCCTTATTAGGGAAGGGAAAATAATAAGAAATTCTTTATATCTTTTGGTACTTATTTAGATTTGAAGTCCTAGTCCACAGAGGAAGGCCAAAGAAGGTTTTTGTATCCTTTCATGGCACTAAGACCCATAAGTGTGATATTTTTCTATGATAGCACATTTTTCACTAAGTCCTGTCAGCATGCTTGAGCTGTCGACCAACAGTAAGCAATATCCATTTAACTGTAAAGGCCATTTAACTGTAAAGGCACAACTTTACTTTAAAATATTTATGAGCACGGGAAATTCCTCTGCCTAGTACTGAAACAAAAATCCAGACTTTTCTTTTGGAAGAATATGAGTCAGTGTGTGTGTGTGTGTGTGTGTGTGTGTGTGTGTGTGTGTGTGTGTGTGTGTGTGTGTGTGTGTGTGTGTGTGTGTGTGTGAGAGAGAGAGAGAGAGAGAGAGAGAGAGAGAGAGAGAGAGCACATGTGATGTGGTTCTTTTCATGCCACCAAAATTGATATTAAAATATTTAAAGATAAAATAGTCAGGCCTTTAGTATCATTCTTGAAAAATGCATTTTGTAGTTATAGTATCTACACTTCCCTGAAACTGTTGACTGACACTAGTTCTTCCTCTATGTAGGCCTGTTCTTGTTTCATGGTAGATCAGAGATCGAGGTATTTTCCCAAGATCAGTGCAGAATAATACACTAGTGAATGTAATAAAAATATTCTGTATATGTGTCTGTCTTTAGCAGTTTACATCTATAAAAGTATAGAAGAATGCAGTGATGGCACACTAATTTTATTTTTTGTTGTTGTTGTTCTTAGTTTTTGGGAAACATTTCATTTAACATAAGGTGCATATTTAAGAACCCAAAGATAATTTAAAGAAGGAAAAACAGACCAGGTTCATATAAATACATACTTCACATCACTTCACATTGTCCCATTAGCTTTCATTGACTTTTAAATTCAAACTCATTGTGATAACATACCAATCAAATGCACTCAGTTATTTGCATAAAGAACAAATTATATATATTATATTCTTGTTATAATCATAACAGTTGATTTATATTGGACATGGAAATATTTTCTGTTGTAGCATTGGATTGGAGCTCAGACCTATATTTGGTGTAGGAGATCTAGCAAGGTATTTTTTTTAACATCTGAAAAAATGCTTACCTTGAAATTAAATAGGGAGTCTCAGATGACTTCCTTTGATTTTTCCCCAAAAATATTAGAAAACATTCAAATACATTATTCCTGACATAATAAAATATTGTTGGGAAGGAAAATCTGTAGCTGTGTAAATTCCTGATTGATTTACCATCAGGTAATTGGGAGAGGTTTGAAACTAATAGTAGAGACATGAGTAGTGCCATGTAGGCCTTTTTACAATAGGGTGAAGTGGCAGCCATAATTTCTAGCTTAAAGTCTGCATATAACAGTTTATATTTAATGGCTTTAGGATTTCTAATAATGCGAATTGGAATGCTTTCAAGGAGAATGCTTAAACTATTAAAGAATCATATTTTGGTAAGTACTATAAACAGTAAGAGAGACATAGTTCCAGGTAAAATGAATTGTCTTTCTTGACTCAATGGACAAATCTATATCCTGAAGAGAAGGGAAATAAATTAGCATTATCAATGACTTTGTCCTACATGAGGTCTTTCAGAAGGAATCCTGAGTTTTCATGACTAGCCTGCAAAGGTATTCTCTCAGCTTAGAAACTTCTCCCTGTGTAATGCATTAACAAAGAAGAGGAAATTTATTGGGGTTGTGTGTTGATTTGTAATAACTTATAAATATTTAGTTAAATCTTCCAGTCACTGGAAGGCTTGATGTCAGATTAGGTGAGGCCAAGGATCATGGGGAAATTTCACAGCTGTGTCTATGGAGAGTCTTCCCTCCTCCTGTAACAGGAGCTCTGGAAAGTGAACTGTTGCTGTGTTGTTCAGTCTCTCAGTCGGATCGAAGTCCAGCTCAATAGCATTAAACTAGCCCCCATTTAAGAGATTTGTCTTACAAAACCCTGAAAACTGCTCTGAACATGTATACATTGATTTTGTTGCTGGACTCTCCTGAGCTTTGATGAAAAGGCAGCCTCCACATGCAGGTAAAAGGGGTTTACCTCTTCCATATTAAAAAGAGAAGATTAAGGCAGGCTGAACTAATCATTGGCATACAAGGGTGAGAAAGTAGGCCTCATGCCTAACACTGACTGATTTTCTGTGATGGAACAAGGAGTCAAAACTTGCTCATGTGACCTTCCCTGTGCTGGAGTTTACAGCTACTTGGTTTTGTATAGTGAAGCAAATGGCACATGGCTCAGGACCAGATTTGTTGCCCATAGTTTAGAGATCATAAGGACGCCTTATATTCTTAAAAAGGATATTCACTTTGCTTAGAATATGGGTAATATTACTATAAGTGTTGAAGGAAGAGAAGCACCTAAAAGACAGATCACAGAGACCTACCCATTTTAGAATTAATTCAAGACAGACAGGTTATTTCTGCATTTTTGATATGAAGCTTCCCTTTTATTTCATCTGATATTTGCTTTCATTTGAATAGAAAAACCTGTCTTTCATATATTTCTAGATTTTCTTTTCCTCTATAGTACAAGAAATATCATTTGAACTCAGCAGAGAATACTTGGCATTTATACTTAGTGTGAAAGACACTTAATACTTCTTTTTCTAGTCAGAGATTACATGCAACTATACATATACATATGTATGTACGTATAATATATATGCATCAGAGGATTACAGTGTCCCTGGGTACTTTGCACACATCATTTCCCAGCAGGGAATTCCAGAAAAAAATAAATATACCTTTGTTCTATAAGATGGTCAATTTTATACCCTGCAGCACTAATTCCTGTAATTATTTGTGTCCATCTTAGCTGTGATTTGGGTAAAGAGATATGGAATCTTTCTGAAATTATGGTGTAAGTAAGCCTTTGGAGGGGGGAGGGGACTTAAATAAAACAGCCATGCTGTGAGATTCCAGATATTGTAAGATATCTGAAAATGTAACCAATTTATCTCGAATCAAGTCTTATCACCCATGTCTTTGATCTATTGCAAAAAAATACAATAATGATCCTGAAACTAATGCTACTGAGGCAGATCAAGCTAGATAAGAGAATTTCAGAAATTAGATAACACTCATTTTCCAGACCTTACAGGAATCACTTGGTTTGCCTTTTAGGCATGTGTTCCTTGCACTCTCTCATGACTCACTCAGCATGTTTCATCATCTTCAAGCAGATCTCCTTTTCTATCACTGTTAAATTACAGCATCCTACTCAAATAACATGTAGTGTGATCATCCAAAAGACAAGATTTCTAGCTCCAAACCATTTAATATCTTATGCCATTAAGATGATAATGAATGGATGCAGAGAAAAGATGAGATGGCCATAGGAAATCCCTCAGATCTGACCAGCGAACTGTGGATGTAGGTAGACTTAGGGTATTCCTACTGAACTAGCCAATGTTTTCTCCAAAGCCTGCTGTGACAATGGTATATTCAATATGTTTAGTTTGTAGATAAAATAAGATTAATGACATGGAAAAAATGATAGCAAACAATTTTTAGGGAAGTACAAAGCTGGCTGGGGTGATGATTATTTGCTTTATGACACACAACAGGTATTTTAATAAGGTACACCAAACAGATATATTTATTTAGGTTTATGCTGTTCTGCTAATGGCATACAACCGACAGTTTGTTGCCTTCAAATAGTTGAAAGCACTCAAGTTTTAATTAATTTTGTCCCTTACAGCTTGAATACTAAAATCTTTTGTTTTTATTGTAATTTCCATATGGCCTCTAGGATACTTAACTACATATATATGTATATGTTTATATACACATATATATGAAGATATGCATATATGTATATAAATACGTGTATTAATGCATATATATGTATGTATACATATACATGCATGTGTGTAGATATAAAAATATAAATATATTATATAATATATAATATATACATATATAAAACATTACCCTATAAGGGGGTAAGAGCCAAAGCTTTTTAAAAAAATAATTGCCAGCCAATCCATAAAGATGCCTTTTTCACCTCTTTGATGTGATAAGGAAATGTTAAATCAAAGTGAATTCCCTATTGGAGGCACCTTGAGACTGAATAGTGCTTAAGCCAATTGTTACTACTCTGGGAGTGTTTAGACAGGGAACCACACATCTCTCTCTGCAGATCAGAGAGGCCATGACAGGCATCCTGTACCACCTGCTATCATTTAATTAGTATTATCATCTGTTTTCTAGTTGGAAATCACTGTAGCATGCACTTCTTAAGAAATATAATTGCCATAATATATTCCAAATTATATTACAGGAATATCATGTGACTCTTTGGGAGGGTTTTTTTTTTGCATTGATCATTTGGATGGATGATTTGTTTCTTTACTTGTATCCATTCCACCTTCAGATCAGATCCAGTGGTATGGCATCATTACCATAGACTTAGCACACAGAGAAAATACTAAGCAAATGTTAATCTTTGAAATTACAGAAATCATCTTTTGTATCCATACTAGATATCATGAGAGAATGAATATTAACAGCAAGTGTAAAGGTGGTTAAAACAAAGTTATATTCAAGCAGGATACCCTGATTCCTCTAATTCTCTTAGCAAGCATTGTACTATGTATCAGTAAATGAGTAGTAGGTTCTGTTGGCATAGCTTCTTTCTGATGCAGATAGGTCTGCACAGTGAACGATAAGAAGAAGAGACTAAGGGCTTTAAGAGGTAGAGAAGCACTGTCATCTTTAGACCAGAAATTACACTTACAGTTTTGAATTCCTGAAGAAGAGCAACACTGTCACTCGTATAACACCCATGGCTGTCAGAGACAGCTCTGTTAAGAGGCAATTTCCATGAGAGCATTTGGTTTTCTTTTCTGGTATCACATTAGTATACAGTAAAAGGTTCACAATCAGTGCTCTCCTCTGTGTCCCGTTCAGTGGTAATAAAGGGACAACAATTAGGTGGACAATTAGGGTTTTGAAATACATTGATAAATCTTATCTGTATATGTTTTTATTCATTGCTCCATTTTATAGAATAACACAATTTTATTTTTCCTAAAAAATTATAAAATATAATAATAACTGGAAAAAATTAACAATACAATATAAACTTGCAATAGTATTGAGTAAATATGGCCTTGAACACACATACAAAATATTTGTAGTGGGAATGTGAGTATTGTCCTTAAAATAATTCTATAAATTATTGTTTTCTAGTTGTCATCGATTATAACATAACCAGAACATAAAGTTAGTGAGCTTGTTAGCGAATAGAAACCAATAGAGGTTTTTTTTGTTAACTAGTAAGTTATATTGGTTTGTACAGTTTCAAAACATGCTGTATCAAATCCACTTGCTTTGAAAATTAGCCCTTTGAAAAAGGTGTATTTTTTTCTAATGACCACCCAAATATCTCACTATAACATTTTTCCTTGAGCAAAATAAAAGGAAACAAGAAAGATTGACTTACCTTTCTTTCTCTTTCAATTCCATTTAAGTTTCTGTCCTTTCTTTGTGTTGTTTTGCGCATTCCTACATCTTGCAGTATTGTACACTGCGAAGATCTAGTAAGCGAGTTAAAGGCTGATGACGCTAACGAATCCCAGCGCAAATGACTGAATCGATAGGAAACCAGCCACTGCTGTTTAAGTGTATCGATAAATGTACCTTTATTTTCTCTTGAATGGATAAGTGTCGCAGTTAAGAGTCCTATGGATCTCTTAATTGAAAGTTAATTTTAAATCAATAAAGTGAGTCATTTAAATATTGATTGGTCCTTTCTACACGAATTGTTAGCTGATTTTTTTTTTGCAACAACTTTGTTTAAATGCAATCAATAGCCCACAATCAGTATGTTCTATAAAAAACTGACAGATGTTCCCAAAATGCCTGCTAGGCATATTCTTATCTGCTTACATATACAGCAAAGATATTTCTATTCTTTTCATGTTTCAAGATGGTAGAAGTTCAGGGGTCTCTCTCTCTCTCTCTCTCTCTCTCTCTCTCTCTCTCTCTCTCTCTCTCTCTCTCTTTCTCATTCTCTTTCTCACATACATTCATACACATATACACATACCTACTCCTTATTTTTCTTAAATGCTATAATTATTTTTTCCTGTTACATTCATCCTCTTCTTACCCACTGTACCTTAATCTTTCATTTAAATCTCCAAAGGTTTGAAACAAAAAGACCATCTGGATTTCATATCACTATCAGTCAAGCATCTCTGTGATTGCAATTTGGACAAGAAAGCAATGTTATATTCTCATAAAATTTTAAAGGCATTAAAAGACATAGTCTTTGGTACTGTTATGTCATAACACATTAGCACTATTGCATGAATAACAATTGCATTCAAATGTAATGAAACAGTTTGTCTGTGTGAATGTATTTATCAAAAACAAGGCTAACAAGCACTTTTCATTTACATTGCTTCCCTTAGATGTCATCTCTTTAGCATAACAGCAAATAGTCATGCCTTCTTCATTTCCAATTTGACAAAGAGAGCAGCCAAGTTATAAGAATACAAATTGTATTACATGAAATTCATTTGATTAATCTAATAAAGTATACTAGGTACTTGTAGCTTTCAACATATCAGCAAATATGAATGGTCTATTCATGGTTTCCCAGGAGCCATTCAGTATTTCCCAAAGGAATAGTCTAAAACCTATAGAAAACCATCATCAGTACCTCTTACCACAAAAGGGTTAATTTGCAATAAGATTTCTAATGACTCTTTAATATATTTATGAGATCACTAATTGAACATGCAAGACTGATATTTTTCCTCTTCTGATGTGTGTGTGTGTATGTGTGTGTGTGTGTGTGTGTGTGTGTGTGTGTGTGTGTGTGTGTGTGTGTGTGTGTGTGTGTGTGTGTGTGTGTTTGAAAACAGCATTAACAAATGCTCTGTTGAAAATCCTCTTTTGAATTACGGAGGAATCACATTAGTAAAAAGTTACTACATATAAACATCAGAGGGTTACAAGAACTCTGTATATTTAGTGATAATAGCTACAATGAGACCCAGAGCTAACTTAAGGTCTTAGGTTGGCTGCTATTTGACCAAAAGATACAAATATAGCACAACTGTATTTCTGTCTGAAGACCTGGTCAAAATCCAATTATTATCATTAAGCCTTAAACTTATACCAAGAAACATGAAAATACTGAAAATTATAGTTTTTCATCCCCTTTACATGAAAATTTAAATGTGGAGTTAAACCTTTGAGGATAGCCAAACCAGAAGCTTATTTGAAATGTTATCATTTTAACATTTTACTATTTATATATACTCCCTTAACTGTTCTGTAGATTCACTCTTCTTTAATCTCACATTGTTGTCCCCTCAATACAACAACTCAGAAAACACTTTCTTCCATTTACAGTGTGTGGAAAGCTAAATCAAAGGAGAAGCTATGAAAGAAATGGTAGGCTATCATGACTTCATATGCATACGGGTCCAGCCTGTGGAGATGCTATGTCTAGGATCAGCCTTAAGATGTGACTGATAGATCTTATTTGTCTGATAGAGCTGGCCAGGGAAATAGAGCTACAGCTGGTTACTTCATTAGGTCCTCTCATTGATTGAACCCTGCTGAAGTGATGCAGCGGGCTCCTCAGATAACTGCTGGTAATAGAACAAAATGAATTCTTATCACAGAGATTGGAAAGGCCATTAACCCTGGCCTCCAATGCTTTGCAGAGGTCATAGACAGGAAGCCAAGCGGTGACTGGGAAAACTGTTTTCTGTCTAACTACAGGTCACGTTAGAATGGTGTATGTGACTTTTTTACCCTTCGGCTTCTGTATATGGATGAAACCCTTGTACTGGCAGATGTTAATAATCAGCTGTAAATAAATATTGGAACCAGAAGAAGAAACTGGGAAAGCCCAAGAATTTATTTCAATAAATATTTAATAAAAGAACAATTGTTACTGGGATATTTATTACCAGTTCTGCTGTAGTTTTAAAACGAATATTTTCTTCCTCATATAAGTTGGAAAGAAAAATACATAGAGACACTTTAAAAGGGAAATTAATATGAAGTTATATAAAATAGTTTCCTTCCATAAATTCTACCCTTTGGAGATGATGCTTATAATTGTTCCTGATCACCTTCCTCTCCCTCCCCCCTCCCCCCTGCTTCCCTGTCTTTGCTAGGAAGCCACTGCTAGGCTGTCTCTGAATGAGCAAGATGATCTGCTTGCCTTTTTACCTGGTTGAAGGAGCATAGATCTAAAGAATAGTCCTATAATTTACATTTAATGCAACCTTTCAATTGACCAGGAGCCCACAACCTAAGCCCTCATCTCACAGCTGAGGACTTTCCCACATTTGTCAGGTCTCTACCACCTTGGGATCAGCCCAAAAGCTTCATCCATTTAAATCCCACACCAGCAGTTTTTCTGCTTCTGCGAAGAGGAAGCTTTAGAGCAGCTTGTGGTATGTTTTATACATTCAGCCCGAGATGGAAAAACTTATAGATTAGAACATTTTAGCAAAGGAAGCTCCTTAATAGAAAGACATGGAACAATTCTTTTCTTAACAAATGTGCACTATTTGCCTGTGTCTATGTACACAAAATGATGTACTAAATACTATTTTTAACAATATGTTGGTGGCTTCTATACTTATGACTGTGATTTAATTTCAGTGTCTGTGGTTGTGTGGTATTCTCTGTTGGAGCCAATCTTTCACTAGGAGTTAGTTTATTTAAATGTAATTGGGTCCTGTGGATGGAAAAAAAATCCTCCCTATTTTATGTCTTTGGAGACCCACCCAGACATTTGGTTTGGCCTTCCATACATAAATAATAACAAGAAGGTGTATGCTGTCATTGCTCTGCTTAAAACACCAGAAGTGTCTTGGCAAGAAAGGAACCAAAACAGATTACTTTGGATAAACATAGAATCAGATGCTTCAATGCATTAGCTTATGTACATGTGTATATGGATATACAAAGTTAGAGCGATTGCATTTTGTAGTCTGTGTAGACTTTACAATGGAGGAAATTTGATTAATTTAAGAGTGTACAATCTCAATTATCTTACAGTAACAGTAGGGCTTAAATTTAGGAGTTTTTTTTTTTTAATCATGAGCTTATATTCGATTGAGCCATGTGTTAAGAGATTCATGTTTAAAAGTGCATTAAACTACACCATGTCTAGGATATAAATTTCTGAATTAAAATTTAAATTATATTTTATATTGATAGGTTGCTTTTAGGTATGTGATTTATTAATTTATTTACTGTAAGACTTAATAAGAATGCTATCAAAATCTAATTTAGAGAATACTTTCACTTACCTCATTTCTTAAGAATTTTATATTCTGTTGCATACAGATGTACAGGGAATCACAGAGGCCTGGAATTTCAGCCCATGCTACCTAGGATGAAGCTCATGACAGTTTTAGACTGGTAATTGCATGAGCAGTGCACTCTGAACTTTAGTGGCTCTGAGTTCAGTACTTGTTGTCTAATAAAGAACAGGCATTGTTTTCTTTGTTGAATTTCAGTCTAAGAACATGGGATAAACTTATGTTTTTAATTCTTCATAGCATTAAGTATTATTAAGTCAAGTTGAAGAAACAGAATATACTTTGGAGGAAAGATTTTTTCCCTTCATATAAGTTAATAAACTAAAATAGTCATAAATATTTATTTTATGTGTACCCTCAAAATAGATATAATATTTTAAGCATTAATCTTCTTGGTAACTTGAATGAGTTAATGAAAGGCAATAACTATTCTTTTCAGATTCCAGAAAGATTATAAAGAGAAATGTGAAAAAAGATCAACAATAAAAGAGAAAAATATGAATTAATGACATACAACGAATGTGTTATTTTTTTTTCTGTTCCACCAGTTATTTGACAATTGCAGGCAAAAATATACTGTGCTGTAGTTTGGGGGGAAAAAAAAGTGTCATTGCAACCAATTAGATTACTTTTCCCAAGAACTGATTGAGATTTTTATTGGAATATTTACAAATAGAAAATAATAAGTAAAAGACAATAGTGGTGGCTATGAGTCAAGTATGGCACACCTCATAATGGTTAGAAATTTATACCCATGGCTTTTTGTTCAGGATCTCTAGTGCTATCAATTTAACATACTGACACAGATTAAAAAAAACATTCAAAACATTAGTCCTTTGTTAAGTTGTTGAAATTAACATTGTAAATTTCCAACTTGTTCCTTTTCTAATGGTCACCAAACTTTTTCAAAGGATCCCCTTTCCCCTCTGTAAAATCTTACAACTTTTTTTTAATTTCAATTGAAAATAGTTCCAAGAAAAAGACATTAGGATAGTTTGTGAGCCAAAAGCATCAACATCTTTTAGTGCTCATATTTCTCTTAGGTATTTCAGTGATAAAATTTTGTGGTAGAATTGGAGAATTAAAGAGGATGTCTGGAAATCAACTTTAAGGACAAAGTTGAAAGATTAAAATCTTTCCTTCTTTCTAAATTTGGTTTTCAAATCAGATTTTTTTTACACTCGGTGCAGAAAACATATTAAATTCTATTAAGCTGGTTTGCCTACTGTTATTTTTATGCCATTTTGCATATCATTTATAGAGAATCTACATTCTCAAAATTATACCTGAAACCACCATCTTTAATGCAGCAACCTTGGTTGTACTGGAGACTGACGCGCTCTCATTGATATATGTTGTTTGTTTGTGCTTTCTAGATTTACTATACTATTCTGCATATAAGGATTTTGCTAAGTATTTCATGAGGCTCATTTTTAGCACTTTAGGTCCTAGAATAATGTTTCTTAGTAATATATAACCATTTAATTGCAAAACATTTGATTAATTCAGCTTTTTAAAATGAGTTTTAAAAATTTTAAAGGGAGAGAAAAATGCAATCGATCCTTTTTTTCTCAAGGAGAGTTGCATTTTGTTTTTATTTGTATGATCTTCCTGTTGACATGTCCTTGTAATTTGACAGCAAATCTTCTCTAGGCTGTCTTTTAATAATTATAAGAGGCAAAAAGGAAACTTAACGGTATAACTGTGGAAATTAGATAACCCACCGTTTTCTGGTAAATGAAAAATTTACTTTAATGTGTTAAAACAGAATACATATTGCTATTTTCTGGTTATGTAACACCCTCAAAAGAACTTAGCTAGGCTATTTGTTCAAAGATTTTGCACCTGAAATCTCTGATAGATGTAGGAATTCTATGATCTCTCTTACTCATGTAGAATGATCTGTATGAGCATTTTTTAATAGGAAGGAGCTCTATAGATTCTACTACGTTATTAATATTATTTTAAGAAGCATCATCGTCTAAGAATCTGGAAAGAAAAACTAGTAATGCACATTTTTGAAATATACTTGCAAATTATATTTTGTCACTTTTTTTTTTGTCACTGTGGTGATTAATGCCCTCTTTGAAACCTTACTCTACTAACCTGACTTCACATTGATGGGGGAGCCATGCCTTTCCAGTGTCTTTTTTTTTTCTTTTTTCTTTTTTATTGTACAGAGGGGTTACAATTACATGAGCAAGATAACGAGTACATTTCTTATCAAGCATTGGGGCCTCTTCTTTGTTTCCCCTTACCATCCCTTCCCATCTCCCGCCCCCCTTTCCAGTATCTTGACTGTGTAGACAAACCTTCGTTTCCTCAGAACAAGCTACTCACTTAAGAGTTTTCGGGGATATTGTATTTTTGAAGAAACTAGTAAGGAAACTGTAATTTTCCTGAATCTGTTAGTCAAAAGTGTTTCCATAGTCACCTTTGTGTTACTCTCTTCAAGGCTTCAATGTTAAACACTCAGCCAAATCAAATGCAATAGAAAAATAGGCAACAAGTAGGTAGAAAGGAGGCAGGAAATATTGTATCTAGAGAAACATGGAAGTAAGCATCAAGTACACTATAGGAAATAAGAAGGTTAGGTAATATATTTCTAAACAACAGAGTGAAGCTGGCCGCCAGTGGCTCAGGCCTGTAATCCTAGCTTCTCAGGAGGCTGAGATCTGAGAATCACGGTTCAAAGCCAGTCCTGGAAGGAAAGTCTGTGAGACTCTTACCTCCAATAAACCACTAGAAAACCAGAAGTGGCACTGTGGGTCAAGTGGTAGAGAGGTGGCCTTGAGCTGAAGAGCTGAGGGATAGCGCCCAAGCCAGAGTTCAAGCCCCATGACCAACAACAACAACAACAACAACAACAACAACAACACACACACACACACACACACACACACACACACACACACACACACAACAGAGTGAGACATGGTTTGAATTATTGTGTTAACATGTAGAAGAGTTTATATTTTCTTACTTAGAAGATTTAAGGTCCTGAGCAAAAACATACTTTGAAAAGAAGGACCAACAGGCTAAAAACTTACTGTCTTCATTTGTTTAAGCTACTATAATAAAATACCATAAATTGAATGTCTTATCAACAATAGAACTCTATTTGTCCCAAATCTGGAGGCTGGGAAATCCACAAAAAACCAAGGCATCAGCAGTTTCCATGTTGGGTGACAGTTTACTTCTTCAGGCATGGTGCCTTCTTTGCTATGTCCTCATAATGGGAGTGGGAGGAATAACTACTTCTCTGAAGTCTTTTTTAAGGGCAATAAGTACATATTTCTTCTTCTTTTTTTTTTTTTTTTGTCAGTCGTGGGCCTTGAACTCTGGTCCTGAGCGCTGTCCCTCAGCTCTTCAGCTCAAGGCGAGGGCTCTACCACTTGAGCCACAGCACCACTTCCAATTTTCTGGTGGTTTATTGGAGATAAGAGTTTCACGGACTTTCTTGCTTGGGCTGGCTTTGAACCGCAATCCTCAGATCTCAGCCTCCTGAGTAGCTAGGATTACAGGCGTGAGCCGCTGGCGCTTGGCAGTACATATTTCTTAATACCATCATTTTGAAGGATAGAGTTTCCACATATGAGTTTGATAAGGACTTAAAACACTCAGACCATAGCACTCACTTATATGTTTGAGATAAAGATGAATTGTTGTTCTACCTTCTAGAGACTTGTTTCAACTTTACAGCAGTTATTTGTAAATTGATCAAAATAATTGCAGATGTTCACATAATGGGAAAGCCAAGAAAATCCTTAAAACTACTCTTACGTCCACCCATTCAGCTTGCAACTGAGGAGTCAGTGACTCCACCAATTTCATAAATCTGAGTCATGTAGCTAAATCATAGTCTAACCCATACTTTACTTCCATATGACTTTTGTCACATTTTTCTGTTTAAATGGCATAATGGAATCTTTTAAAAGATGACCATTTTCCTTGTCTTATCATTTGCCTATAAAATACTTCTAGGCAAATTTTCTTTTGAAATTCTCTTTGAGATTTATTCTTCTCATATTTTTATTCCATCAATTAATTGTGCCCAGGAGGCTTTATTTTGACATGTCATTACATGCAAACAATGTACCTTCCTCAGTCATTACATGCAAACAATGTACTTTCCTCAGATTCATGGCCTGTATCATTTTCCCTTATTCCCTTACCATTTTTCCAAAACATTCTTAGCCAGCTTCATTGTTCAATTGTCACACCTGTATATAAAATATTTTGGCAATATTTATCTTCCTTCACTCTCTCCATTTGCTTCCTCACCCACTCCAATGCCCATTAGATAAAATATTTTATATTCCAGTTATTTTTATGCTATTAGAAGGTATTTCAACCTGATTTTTCATGCACGTATGTATAATACTTTGAGCAGATTGACTCCTAGGGAAAAATTTCAAAATGTCATGAGAGAAAATAAGAAATATATTGATACTTCCTTTTTCCACAGAGTTCATTGTTATAAGTTATTCTGTCTCAAAAATGCTTAGCTTTAAAAAAAAAAAAAAAGGAAAGAAACAAAAAAGGTGTGTCTTTGGAAGTGGCTCTGTGGCTCAAGTGGTAGAGTGCTAGCCTTTAGCTGAAGAGCTGAGGGAAGAGTGCCCAGTCCCAGAGTTCAAGCCCCATGATTGACAAAATAAAAAAGTATGCTTAGCTTCTATTAGCAGCATGTCCTTTCCTCTTTTGGTAGTGGTTGATTGTTTTGTCTCCTCCTTCAAAACTGTGCTTTCTGAGGACCCATAATATCAATATCTCTCAAGCAGATATGAATCTTATAAACTTAGTGGGTACTGAGTAAATCTAAGTGTCTTTTATGTAATGAATTAAAATTACATATCCAGTAAACCATTATTTCTAGACCTTAAAGTATTTTGTTGGTGTTACATATTTCCAATAAAATGTAAACTAGCAGTTTGAGAAATGGTAAATACAGGTTTAGGAAAATTAAGGTAGATTAAGAAAGAATAAAAAAATTAGCAGAAGTTAAAAGAGTGGAGGCTAAACACTTCAGAGACAGAATAGAGTGGATACCTTGAGATCATTAATAAAAGTTTTTCCTGTGTCATAAGTTAATTTTTAGAAATGTCTAATTTAAAACAGGAAAATAGATTATAAATGCCAGCAATTCCACTCCTGGCATTTGTCCAATAGAACACAAGCAACACCACACTAAAGCTACCAGTACAACCATGTTCATTGCAGTATTATTTACCATAACCACAATATGGAATCACCCCAGATGTCCCTCCTTGGAACAATGGATCAAGAAACTATGGTGTGCATACACAATGAAATTCTATTCCTAGATCAGAAAGAATGATATTGTATCATTCCTGAGGAAATAGAAAGAGTTGGAAAAATTATATTACACAAAGTAAGCTAGAACCAAAGAAATATAGGTTGCATGGTTTCTCTCATTTATGGTAACTATAATGTGCCTATAAATCTACAAGCAAACACACTGGATGGTAATATATATATATATATATATATATATATATATATATATATACTGGGATGTGATAAATTATATAGGTCTCTAGACATTCACACAGCAAGACTAAAGGAGGATACTCAATACTCAATACTAAAGGAGGATCACAAAGGCTGATTAGCTCTGTGCACACAATCATATAAAATAATATTTTACAAAATGAACTCCAAGAAATAGAAATGAGATTTTTGTTGTTGCTGTTGTTGTTTTTGTTGTCTTTTCTTTTGTGTTGTTTGTTAGTTTATTTTTCTTTGGGAGGGTTATGGGGAGCACAGAAAAAGTGGCAAGAAGGGTGAACAAATATAGCAGTGACTCTCACTAGACACTGTGGAAAATGAACTATACAACTTGTGGTTTGGGATGGGAAGGAAAAAGTGGGAGAGAGTGAGGGAAGGGGTGACAAGGTTCAAAAAGAAATGTACTTATTATGGACTTATGTAACTATAATCCCTCTGTACATCACCTCTACAATAACAATAAAATCTATTTTTAAAATACAGGATAATATTTTAAAGGGATAAAAGAAATTGGGAGAGCATTATTGAGACTAGTCATTATTAATTTTCTCTGCAACTCTACTTTAGTCTTTTCATACTTAGTCTCCTTATTTGTAGAAATGATATTGACACTTTGGATATATTTCCTTATCCAAACCTTCATAGTTCATAAAACGAAAAAAAAGTTGACAGTTTATTTCAGCCCTCAGCAAGATCTTCCTTGACCATGGTTCTCCAGGGAAGTGTGGGGAGATGATTTTATTGCCATTTTGCAAAAACTGCACACTCGTTTTATCCTCTAGGGTTTTTGTTTCAAGTAAGAATGTGCTTGAACTTCAAAGTATTAAATGCTCACAACATACCCAATGGTCAATGAAGAGACTAGGGAAAAGAAAATGGGAGATAGTAACTCAGTTCTGCAGTATGTAAATTATATAGGCGCAAGAGAAAAGGAGAAAAGATTGCTAACAGAGCTGGCAAATAACTGCCGAAATAGCTTCTTTAGCCTCTTTCAGTAGGATTGTAAACTCTCAGACCATTGAGAAAGAACATGAAAAACTCATGTTTAAAGCAAACATGATAAATTATGCAGAGTCAGAATGAAGTCGAGAAAAAAAATCCCTTCTTTACCTGTTCTTGGAGGGTTCTTCTCCCCTGTTGCCATTATTGATTACAGAAATCACCTGAAAACATGTTCTGGCTACAGTGTGCACCCTGGGGCTTTGACACACAGGGAACTGAAAGTTTCCTACCCTCGAGGAGTTTAAAACCTGCTTAATAGATAGGATCAACTTGTCACACACAAAAAAATATATAAATTATGATTTGCTGAGGGACTTCAATTTCAGTATTGTAACAACAGCATTGAAACCACCAGATTTGGTATGACTAGTAGAACTATGAGAAAATGAATAATCAGTAGGATAGAGGACAATATATATGCCAATATGTTATAATTTTAAAATATGTTCTAATTTCAACTAGTAGAGGAAATTTTATTTTATTCAGTCATCTCAATTAATTCACAAATGATGTCTACTATAAACAGATACAAAACAGTCAGAAAAATGGATTTCAAAGTATTAAATGCACATAAGATTATGACCATTGAAACATTGAAAGTGGCCTAGCCATGCTCATTTACACCAATCATCCCAGCTACTCTGATGTCACAGTCAAAGGGATCATAAATTCAAATACAAACCTAATTTTCCAGATTTATATCGACAGTTTTTATATTCACTTGTGTTTACATTCACTGAATCTTTTTTGTCATTGCTTCTCTGTCTTTCTGTCTGTCTCTCTCTCTCTGTTTCTATCTCTGTCTCTTGCTCTCTCCATGTACATACTACCTCATAACCCTTATCTAGGTGATATATCTGTTTGGCATAGAACATGCCAAACTAAACAAAATCATAACTATTATTTGCAAACCCTTTCTTTATTTCCAAATTATTCCACCTACATTTTCTATGTTTTAGATAATTGCTTCTCCATTCTTCTTATTTCCCAGGTAAAAAAGCACTGAAGGCATCCTTAATTTCTGCAATCCTCTCACCTCCACATTAAACCCACTAGCAAGTTTTATCTACTTTACTAAAGGATGTATAATTTCTTTATTGTCTCTTTGGTCCTGAACACCAACTGTCATACTGTATCACCAGTAGTTTTGTTTTAGTTTTCTCTGTAATGCCATGTTTGTGCCTCAAACTTCCAGCAGAGTTGTGTTCTTTTGGCCACTGGTTAGTCATCTAGTCCAGGGTCTTCTAGGTCCACTTTTTTGTTCTTTCACATTACCTTTTATCATCTTATGTATCTTCCAGTAGTATTTACATAATATTTATTCCTTAGAGTTCTGCCCTCCACCCTCATCTTCATACTCTCTTTGTTCTTTCTCAGATCTGTCATTTTCTTACAAATCATTAGTTGATATCTTCAACTCAGATGTTTCCCCCCCAAGATTTTCTTCTCCCAACCTAAATATTTACTAAACATCTGTATTCAAATTCATATTCAGAATTGACCTCAACATCTTTTTTTCATGCCCAAACTTGAGCTTCACATTATTTGACTCTTTGGTGGAATCAGTATTTTTCCTCCTTCCATTACTTTCTTCTAGACAGTAATAATTTATAACAAAAGTCATTTTTCCTGTTTCCACCCTTTTCATAGCATCCCAAAGATGAAAGAATGATTATAGCATCCCTGCTTAAAATTCTCACTTTGCCAAGATGCAGGGACTCCTTGCCAATACTTTCATTCAAACAAAGAAGAAAATAAATTGACTATTTCTCAGAAACATTTTTTCTACTACTAATACCATCCAAAGAAAGCAATATGCCAAATCTCATCAATCTATTTGCTCATTAATGAATGATTGAATGATCTATTGCATAAATATTTCATGGATATGTGTAAGCATTGCCTTGAAAGTTCACAGCAGGTTCCAATAGTACATTTTTCACTCTTGGCTCAAACAGACCTTTCTGTTCTTCCTTTTCTGGAGTACATTCACTACCTTTCTCTCCAGATGTGTTTCATTTATACTTGTGTTCATCATTGCTAAAACAATTCTGGAAGTGCAATTTTGAGTATATAATTCTATAAACTTGTCATTTTCCTAAGTTGTGAGATACAAAATAATTCCCAAAAGCAAAAATCCAGGAATTTTGAAAAATATGGTTCAAGTCTTCTGTACTTTATGTTAATGACAAGTTTAGTTCAACATTTTCAGTGTTGGTAAAATGAATTCCAATAATTATATGAAAATTTTTCTTTTATGGTCATATATAAGTCACAAATAATTAAGTCTCTATAGGGAAACCAATAATTTCTCACATGAACTTAACTGTAAAGAGTAATTTATATGCAGTAACAATGTATTTTGTATCTGCATACTTAAGCCTTTTATATGTAGAAAAAATTGTACAAAGATTTCATTTATTTGTTTTCTAAGATCACTAGGAGGTGGTGAAGTAACAAAGATTTCATCTTTAAAATGACAACATATGATGAGAAGAAAGCATATAATTTTATCTCCATTTTACAGATAAGAAAACTGCCGGGTCTGGGAAGGTGGCTCAGTGATAGAGCACTTGCCTTGCATGCCTGAGGTCCTGTGTTCAATTCCTCAGCACCACACAAGCAAAAAGAAAACAGCCAGAAGTGGTGCTGTGGCTCAAGTGGTAGAGTGCTAGCCTTGAGCTGAAGAGCTGAGGGAAAGCGCCCAGGCCCAGAGTTCAGGCCCCACAACCGGACCCCCCCCCAAAAAAAAGAAAAGAAAGAAAGAAAAAAAAAAAGAAAACTGCCCTCCTCCCCCAAATCAACAGTCAGTTTAAATTTCCCAGATGGAAGCAAGGGTTCCTTACCAATTCTTAGTTCATACATTTCCAAGGTAACATTACTTTTGTGAATGCTTCAAAGTATTTTCATTGGCTCACTATAATTTGATTTTGAGAATCGGAAAAGAGCAATACCATAATTTATTCAGTGTGGCATATCATTTTAGTGACTACAGTGTGAAGCATAATCTAGAATCCAGTATTAATGACACATTTGTGTGTAGGTATTGTGTACAGTGTTTTTGTTTCTGCCACATATGTAGACCTATATATCCTGGAATTGTCTTAAAATTTCCATCCTATTGTTTTTGTAGCAGAAGCTGGATAGTACAGGTTGGAATGAGGGAAGAAAGGCCTCCTCTTGGCAGAGAAAAACCTAGGCTGATTTGTATGTCATTGCTACTCTTCAGAATTCATTTTCTGTCACTGTAGCTTTTACACATAAGCAAGCCAGTGTCACTGAGCAGTCTTTACAATTCATGTAAATTCTACTATTGTTAAAGCATGTAAAAATATCTTTCCAATTATTTTCCTCAGGATAACAATCATGGATGTTGTTGCAGCTACATAGTCATATGTAATAGTGTATTACATATGGATGTAATCTAAAAAGAGTTAATATCAAATTGCTGTAGTCTTTTCCTTGAATAAATTGTGTTGAGTAGGACAAATCAAAATGAGCAAAATCACTCCAGTAGACATATCATTTCTTTATTATCTCACCATGACTATCGGTTGAGTTTACTCCTATTAGCACTCTGAAATCTTGGTAGGTTTGTGTCTATTTTCATATAGAGCATCTTGAATTTCAGGAAGATAAAGTAATTGGTCAGTGTCCAACTGGTAGCAAATGGTGGGATTGTGATCCAAACCCACATGTATTTGGCTCTTATATCCATAGTTTTTCCCTTAGCACAAATATATCCATAGGAGTAGTCAATATCCTCCTGGGGAAATACTTTCTTGAACAACACATGCTTCTGAGTGCTATGTTACTCCAGCAGAAGTTGGCATTTTCATGTCACCAGTGCTGCTTTATCTTTTACCTATGCTTGAAACATCTCAAGAAAAGAATGCATCACAGACAGTTAAAAACAATACCATTCTTTCAGCACTGGGGTTACTTTCTCTGTTCACAGCAAAGAAGTTCCAAACAAGTAAGTTCAAAAGATCTGCTGTACAACATTAATCTTATAGTCAACAATAGTATATTGTACACATAAAAATTCAAGAAGGTAGATCTCATGCTAAATTTTCTTACTTCATTTTTTTTTCAAACAAACTGTACGATTTGAAGGAAAGAATTGAAATACTAAGCCAGGCTCAGCATGAACAAAGCCCTTAATTGCATAGACTAGGGATCAGTTTTTGAAGCAGAGATGTTTCCTATGTTGAGAATAACCTAGTAAAGCCAGCAAAATTAGCTGAGGAATGATAATTATTCCAGACATAACAGGGATTACGATGAATTCCAGAAGACTAGGCTACTGCTTGAGAGATGGGGACATAATATTATGCTTAATTATGATCATGGAAGTTTGATCTTTTAACTTCAAAACAGTGAGGAACAAAATAGAATCTCATCTAGAGAAATGTAATAGAAATGAATAAATTGAAGTAAAAGAACTCTAAGTAAGAACTCTTTAAAATATAAGAAATTAAGAGGACGTAGGAGTAATTTATTGAAACTAATTGATATTAGGAACTTATTAAATTTCTTGAGGCTCCATTACACTGAGGTCACAGATGATTCAAGAAGCAGAGGAGAGTGACCACACAATCCTGGCCTAGGAAGCCCCAAGAGATACTGCTCCCTTGCTATAAAAATAACTTCTGGGTAAAACCAGACAGGGTAGGGCAAAGGAGCATTACTTTTGCAGAAAACAAAAAGATCACAAATCCAGCCCCATTCAGATAATTGACACTGGAGCATCCCATGCACTCCAATCTATTACTGCTTGGAAGAAATAATTTAAGAGAAAGCACGGCAGGCCAACAAAGATGATGTTGCTTGGTTACTCAAAACCATTTGGTATCATGCTGAGTTGTTCTGCTTTTAAGAAGAGCACTCTTTGTATACACAAGGAACAGGATGGAGAAGACCACTTGAAGCCATTTTTTTTCCACTGTAAATTTGCTTCAACTAAACATTGACTTTACTTTTGCAAGGCCCAAGCAAGTTCAGAGGTCATTATCAAAATATAAACTACCCAGATAGTAACTGTTGAATCAAATGTTGCATTTAATGCATTCTTCTAAGCACTAGACTTGCTAGAATGAGTTTTCTTTGAAGGAGTGTGAGCTGTTATTTAGAAGTTTTTAAAAAAAATCAGTTTCCTGGCTTCCTGGCTCAGGACTCCTAGAGTCTGCCTTGAGGCATTCCTGACAAGGGAGAAGTACAGAACTGACATGGGAGAAATACAGAACTTTGGAATAAGACTAATTCTTCCAAATCCTCCCTCTGTTGCTCCATGCCTTCAGAAAAAATGATTCAAACTGTCTGACCATACATAAAAGCAGTAATGTTTCAGATTATTGTGAGGATTGTAAGGAAATACATATCTAGCACCTAAGTGGTTTCCAACAAATAATAAGGTCATTTAGAAATTAAGGAGTTGTAGATATTGTTCAACTTTCTTTTGGGGGATTTTTTTTTCATTTTATTGTCAAGGTGATGTACAGAGGGGTTGCAGTTACATACATAAGATAGGAGTACATTTCTTCTCAAACTTGTTACCCCTTCCCTCATTTTTGTCCCACTTGCCCTTCTCTCAATCTTCTCCCTACCCAAGTTGTACAGTTCATTTCCAATGTATTAGGAGTATCACTGTTACTTACATAACAGCATATTGATATTAATATTAATAAAAAGAGTATCACTGTTGCAGTGGTTCGCCCTTTATCCTTTGTCTAGCCAGTTTGTTATTCCCCTTCCCTTCCCTAATTCAGAGAAACAGATTTACAAAACCCAAGATACCAAAATCAAATACAGTGACAACAGGGGACAAACCATAGGGGGATGGGGAGGAACTAAATAAAAAATAAGTTACTTCACATCATACATTGAAAACCACAGCAATAAAGAGAAACCTCTTATTTCCATATCTTGGAGTTCATTTCACTTAGCATCATCTTATCAGAGCATATGTACATAGTTTTTGAGCTACTGTGATCTTCTGATAGAACTTTCTTAGACATATACTAATTATTAGAAATGATGGAAACTATAGACTCTATGTTTCTTTTCTTTGGGTCTGGCTTACTTCACTTAACATGATTTTATGGAACCCACCCAGATGCCCCTCAGTAGATGAATGGATCAAGAAGATATGGTATACATACACAATGGAATTCTATGCCTCCATCAGAATATCATCTCCTTTTTAGAATGAATCACACAGCTCTAGGAGGGGCCAAGGAGCCTCCAAAGTTAAATGGTATATGTGAGGTGGTGAATAGATGGGTTATGGAGTAAAAGTTGTTTGAAACTTCTGGAATTCATTTGACAAAAATTAAAAGTCAAGTTTATCTTAATGGACACAGGGAAATGGATTTCAAAATTTTTACTGGAGACTACAGAAAATGTTTTCCTTTCTACTATTAGAACAATTGGCTTAATATCTAATACTCTTTGGTTTTGTATATCTTGTCTTACATTCTAAGCAGTTGACTAAGAATGATTAAATAATTTAGTATTTAAGACATTAGTAAATTAGTAGGAGGTGATGTTTTGTAGGCAAGTATAGTAATTCCTTCTTATCTGTTGGGAAGTGTTCCATATATTACTAGTATATACCTCAAACTATGAATATTAATGAACTTTTTCTGTTTTTCTATGATAAAGTTGAACTTATAAATTAGGCACAGCAAGGGATTCATATCTCACTGTAGATCCTAGCAAGTTTAGAACCCAATTTGCTTTCTTCTCTTATTATGTCAAGGACTTTTTCCTTTCTACTTAATGAATCACATTATGGCTTCTCTTTGGTATACCTAAATTGTAAGCTTTACCAACCTTATCCTGTCCTTCCATTATTAAGTAAAGTAAAGGTTTCCTGATCACAAACACTGCAATAACTTGAGAGTGGATCTGATAACCAAGAAGGCTATTATGACTACATAATAGATACTTACAAGCATAGATGTTCCGGACAAAAGTCCCATTAGAGGCCTGAGGGGGAAATCTAAGATTACATAATGTTACTTGGAATACTGTACAATTTAAAACATAGGAGTTATTTATTTCTGAATATCTCTGTATTTAAAAATTACAGATGTAATAATTGTAACTATTGTCAAAGCTCATAGAACTCATAAACTTTATAGACCATGATAGACAATTTGCCCCATGAAAGTTAGAATATGTTTGTGATTTTAGCTAAGCATTCACTATTCCACAATACTGTGAAATTTGTGAAATTATGTAATCACTTAATAACAATAAAGAATTTGCAAAACAACAACAACAACAAAAATTACAGATGATAGCTGATTGAGGATAGGTCCAAATAAAAAATATTGTATCATCTGACTACTTACTAGGGAAACTTGAAAATCCTATTATTATTATTATTATTATTATTATTACTACTACTACTACTACTACTATTATAGTTCTCTCCGAACTTTTGCAGAATATTTCTCATTTTTTTTTATGAAATGCAAAGCACAAGGCTCTTATTATTCTTAATTGCATATTAGATTTGTCTAAAAGTTAAACTTAGGGCTGGGAAGGTGGCTCAGTGGTAAAGTGCTTGCCTTGCATGCATGAGGCCCTGGGTTCAATTCCTCAGCACCACATAAACAGAAAAAGCCAGAAGTGGCACTGTGGCTCAAGCAGTAGAGAGCTAGCCTTGAGCTGAAGAGCTGAGGGACAGAGCCCAGGCCCAGAGTTCAGTCCATGACTGGCAAAAAAAATAAATAAAGTTAAACTTAGAATTTTCTGTTTATGTATATGAACTACTAAACATTTAAAATTCAATTCTTTCCTTAACCACAAGATTTACATTAGTGATAGATTTTTAAAATGTTACTCCAATTAGCAAATGAAACAAAGATTTTTCCAGAACTTGGTGATTAAATGCCTGAAAATTGTAAGTTGACTTACTAAAATAAATATTATTCAAATAAGGGAAAGGAAGAATAATGAGATTGGGAAGTTTATAGATGATATAGCACTACAAAGTTGTAAGAATTTTTTCTTTCCTGAATAAAATAAATTAGAACTCTACACATTTAGTCATTAAACCTTGTCTTTGTAGGCTTAACCTGTTGAGTTGAGCTAAGAGGTTTGTGATTAGCAGAATTTAGGCCAAACAAGAAAAATGAACAGTAGAACTGATTATAGAATTAGAAGGAAAGCTACTTGTAGAATTTTCAACTATAATTGAGTATATCATTGTGGTTAAGAAAACTATCCTTGAAATGAAAGTGTGTGGCTTCGAATCAGAGCCAAGCTGAACCGCTTGCTGTCACAATGCAAATAAAAAACACCAATCAGTACCTGGCACAGAGCAAATCCTCTCCGTAAAGTGTTGTTGTTCGTGATGTTGATTGCGATGATCAATACACTATTCCACTGGGGGAAAAAATGTTGCTGATTACTCCCACATTGTGTTCAGAAAAACAGAGTAATTTGGTACCATTTTCAAATGCATGATCATCCCACAATTGACAAGGTAGAAGAGAATACTGTATAAACTAAGTCAATGGTATTATTTTTGAAATAGTATTTAACAAGAAAGGTCAGACACTGGAGTACACAAATTAGTAATCTAATTAAATCACCCACAAAGTGACAGATCCAGTTAACAGCAGTCAGTTTTGTTATTACAGAGCAATTATTAAAGTGAAATATGGCAAGATGCTTTGTATCATCTCTAGGTTTTAAACATTTCTTTTCACACAGGCAGAAAAGTACAGATTAATCAGTTTGTTTGATAAGTTAAAAGCTTTTTTATTAAAATATTTATACCATTTGTATGAAGGGAGCAACATTGTTGAGGCTTTAAAAATGAATTGTGGCCACTTTGAATTACATTCCTTTATGAAGATCTTTGCATAAGCAGCTTTCATTGAACCTGTCTCCAGGTGCAATGGGACTTGACTAGTGAGCTTAAATAACAGTTTCTTATTTGGGAATTTTGTTCATTTTACTTAAATCACTATCCAGTGAAATTATTTCAACTTGTTTCCAAAGTATTATTTGGTTACATTTTATTTCAAAGAATGTAAATGCTTTATAAAAATAGCAGTTTTATTTTTTCAGAGAACTACTGAAAAACTTTTCTTTTCTTTCTTTTTTTGTTTTGTTGGTTCCTCTACTTAGTTTCTGGCTTTCAGTAAACCTAGGAAAACCTTTATAGGCTTCCAAATATTGTGGTATTTCAGAGTCCGGATATATTTAAAATTTCTCAGCTTTTAGACCAGACAAAGAATTCTTTTTTTCAATTCCAGGCACTTTGAGTTTCTAATTTCATGATCTAGGGCAAGTTACCAATTTCATTAAGCCCCAGTGTCCTGGTTTATAAAGTTGGAATTAATAATTGCCCTGTGGTTTTATTGTGAGGATTACATGATTGTTTCTATATGAATAGTTTATCACATATTTGGCAGACATAAATTCATTACTCATCAAGGACTCACAGTCATTTGGTTAAAATCAGTAATCATTGATACCTAATATAAGCAAGGCCACAAACTATTGAAGTATGGTGTGTGTGTGTGTAGAGACTTGAATTATACTTATATTTTTCTGAAATGGGAAGATATAATTTTATTCATATGTATACAGATTCACTTGCTAACAGGGATTATAATCTGGAGTTGGTAAAACTGAGGGGGCTTTGTCCTGGGGACTTTGGGAAAGTTTTATGAATTCTTTCCCCAACCATCATTTGTTTCAGGATACAGGATGTGATATTTTGGATAAATGTCTTTTTTAGGTGACATGGGTATAACTTCCTCTATCCTTCCTTGATAATCTAGGAAGATGAACAGCTTCTCTTAAGGAGTTTGGGATTTATTAGAGAAATATCCATGGATCCTGGAACAACTTATGTCATTGTATCATGATAAATGGTAACATAAGTATCTGGGAAACATTTGATTTTGTTTTGAGGGAAGAATAAAGGGCTAATGGGAGGAGAATGAAACGGGCATTTAGAGTGAGGGGAAACAACATTGATCAAGGCTTCAAGTCACGAGAATGTGCCAAGAGGAGGAAGGAGGAGTTCTTGAGTGACAGGTTGGATGTTCATCAAGGTAAAGGCTATGATGATTTGGAAGTTTCTCCTGGATTTATCAGCAAGGACTAAGGATAAATTCTTCCTTTCAAGACTCATTTAAGACATAATTCTTAGAAAACATTGTTTTCCAAGTTTGGGGGAAGGAGCACTGTGATTGTATTGTGTAAAAATAGATCGCCACCAAAGCCAAAGGTTTTGTAATAGCAGTGAAAAACAATTAGCAAATTCAGTAATGGTGTCTTGGTGTTCACTTTTATTTTTGAGGTTAATTATTTGTTTAATTAAAATCTCTTGAATCAACCAGAGATGCTACTGCCTCAAATACTAAGTAGACATAATTATTTTTGGAAGCCTAAGAATAGTGATAACATTTTTGTGCATGGTTTTATTTTATTTTATTATTATTTTAAGTAGTTGTACAAAGAGGTTTTAATTCAACATGTCAATTTTTGAATAACATAAAACATCTTGCTATCTATCTTTTCAGATTTTGAAAACAATATCACATTGTATTTTAATTTGTCTAAGTATTTTATAATTTTTAATAATAATGTTACATCTTAATTTTTAAATGAATCAAGAAATTTATCCAGTATTGTATACCTACAAATTAGAGCTGTGATGTATATTCAAAATTCTGTATTCTTAAGAGACAGCTGTTAAGTTGTTGTTGAGGTATTGGATTGGAAAGGCAAGAAATTTGAGGCAGGTAGGATGTTGTCTATTGAAAATGTCTGGAAAGAGAATATGAGAGAAAGAATAAGAAAAGATACATGATAAAAATCATTGTAATAATTCAGTGCAGCATTTAATAATTCAGTGTAGAGAAACAAATAGTTAAAGTCGATCCTGAAGTCTAGTTGTTGTTGGTTTTAAATAGATGTTTCCTATAACAAGGAGCAAAAGTAAGAAAAAATGCAATAAAGTAAAAAATTCTGATTTGAATTAGAGATTGAGTTTATCAAACTAGAGTATTGTTGGCAATTCTGCTCTGGTCTAAAAATAAACAATCAGAATAAAAATGTGGACTTATTTTCTGATGACTTGGACATGGTCTTCGGGTATCCTCCCAAGTGCCTGCTGATTGTTTGGCTCTCTCACATTTGCTGTCATGTAATGAATTTTTTGTTTTCTTTTGGGCACTTTGGTAAGCAGAAGGATGCTCACAATATGATAAGTATTTATTGCCACTAAACACACAATTCTCTAACATAGACTTGATTAAATAGTCTTTCCTGCTTTCACATTTTATCAATATTGTATTTGTTTGGGGCTGCTAATCATTGAGAATTAGATCTAAACTTGCCATTCCTTGGGTTTCATTTTTCCAACTACTGAGCTCCAGATGATATTGGATTCTTTTCATAGCCAAGTTCGAGGTTGTACTGATATGGGATGTGTGGTAGATATAGAATGCTGATTGCTTTTCACTCTGATGTCCACTACAGAAACTGCCTCTTTGGGAGCCAGGACCTGTGAGGATGAACTTACAGAGCAGCAATTGAGAACAACCTCAGGTAATTCTTTCCCACTTAAAACCATCTCTTCTCCTAAATGAAATCATTTATATTATAAATATTCCTTAGAATTACTCTGATTAGATCTGATCATATATGTTATACAAATAATTGGGAAGCAAAAACAAATATATTTAATATTTCGAAGTACATATTCAGTGTATTCATACAAGTATGAGCCAGTACTAGGGCTTTTTGCTCAAGACAGGTGTTGTACCTCAATTTCCATATTTTTGCTGGTTCATTGGAGATAGATATTCTCAGATATCTTTATTCCCAGGCTGGCTTTGAACCAGGATCCTCAGATCTCAGCCACCAAGTAGCTAGGATTACAGATACGAATCAACCGCACCTGGTTAAGTGACTAATTAAAAATGATCAAAATAGAAAGGTTCATGTTTTTTGCCCTTCCCTCCTACACACACAAAGCTTTCCACATTATTACCATCCCACACCTATGTGATACATTGATTATAACTGATAAATATGCACTGATATAATAATTGGCCAAGGACCATCATTTACACCAAGATTTGCTCTTGGAACTGTACATTTTATTGGTTTGAATTAAAGACTAATGGCATGTATCTATCATTATAAATGATAAAGAGTAGTTTCTCTCTCTAACCATCCTATGTTTAGCCTGTTAATTTTTTTTCTCACCCCACCAATACATACATGAAATCCATATACATTTTATTGTCCATAATTTTGGCTTTTCAATGATGCCATATATTTGGATTCATACAATATTTAGTATCTTAAGATTATCTTTCTTCACCATAAATATGGTAAATTGCCCATACCTTCAATGTCTTAAGCTATTTTTAGTTGTGTTGTTCATTTTCTAAGAATTGAGTTCTCATAGTTTATACTTTAAGTAGTATTTCTTAATTCACTAGTTCCTGGCCATGGTTTGTTATTCTGTTGACAGCGTCTTTCATAAAGAAACATTTAATTTTAATGATACCATGCTTATTAATTCTTTAACGGTTTATACATTTGGCATAGTGTAAAAAGTTATGTCAAATTCCAATGTTTAAGACTTTTTCCTGTGTTAGGATCTAGGAGTTTAAAAGTTATGCTTTGACTTTCAGTCTGTTAATTCATTTTGACTTAATTTTTCTAAATAGTGCTATTAATAGGGTCAGATTCATTTTTGTGTACATGACTGTCTTCAGGCTCTTAAAAGAACAAGCAATTTCTGCTTTGTAAAGCCTCATATCTACATTTCTATACTATAATAATTCACTGTAACAATTCAGTAATTAATAGAATCATTGGATTTTTGTGTCACCTTGTCAGAATATTCACTGGTCTGTCTGTGTACTTTGCCTTTGTATGTGTTTGTGTGAAATCTGGTAGAAACACTTGAGCTGTACTACATCCAGATAATTTAAGATGAAACATACCCATTTTACTCAGTTATTTATGCTAAATAAGGATGGCCTCAGTTGCACATTCATGTAATTGGAATAAGACGATATATAGACAAAATGAAAACACAAGGTCAATTGAATCCATAATGGTATATTGAAATACCTTCAAAAATATTTTGAAAGTATACTATCTCTTTAATATGAAGTCAAAATTTCCCTCTTTAAAAATTCCAGCTTTGGGCTGGGAAGGTGGCTCAGTGGTAGAGTGCTTGCCTTGCATGCATGAGGCCCTGGATTCGATTCCTCAGCACCACATAAGTAGAAAAAAAATCCGGAAGTGGTGCTGTGGCTCAAGCAGTAGAGCGCTAGCCTTGAGCTAAAGGGCTGAGGATAGCACCCAGGCCCAGAGTTCAGGCCCCACGATCGGACCAAAAAAAAAAAAAAATTCCAGCTTCAAGCTGAAGTTTACTTTTACCTCTGCATGCTTCATGAAACTATTTTTGTGATTTTTATGTGCTACTTCCTTCTAGGAAAGATCATTGTAAAACAAAGTAGAATAAATTCAGAACCAGTTGCCAGTGGCTTACACATGTAACCCTAATTACTCAGGAGGCTGAGGTCTGAGGATTGCAGTTCAAAGCCAGCCAGAGCAGGAAAGTCCATGAGAATCTTATCTCCAATAAAACATACAAAAGCCAGAAATGGAGCTGAGACTTAAGTGGTAGAGTGTCAGCCTTGAACAAAAGAAGCTCATGGACAGTGTCCAGGCCATGAGTTCAAGCCCAGGACCAGTACACACAAAATTTACTCTTTCTTTCTCACCTCAAACCAATCAAAATGTTTTTGTTTAAAATGACTTTTGTATGTCTAATAGGAATGAGGGGCCAGTTATAAACAGTCCAGGGAAGGATATCCCCACAGAAGTGGGGGGGGGGGAATAGGTTACATTCCAAGAGAAAAAAGAAAGCTAACATGGAGAAAAAATAGTGAGTGAGGAGGACAGGATCAAAGCAAGATAGAATAACCAGATAGGCAAGGTCTCATCATTTTGGGCATCATAGGAATTGATGTGTTTTTTCCAAATGAAAGAATTAACCATGCCAAGCAGAAGAACGACTTGATTTTATTTGGTTTAACCGAATAAATAACATTAAAGCAAAGTAGGTCTTTCCTAGTTAAGGCACCATTTAAATAAAGACAGAAGAAATCAAACATAGCAGCAAGGAAATTGTTTAAAAAAATGAGGCAGGGATTAAGTACACATCAAATATTTTGGAAGGAGAAATAGTAGGACATGCTGTTTGGTAAAATGTATGTGTGCGAGGAAGAAAGAGAAGTCATAGATTGTTTTGTGGTCAATGGTGTTACTGTTAACTAAAATAGTGAACACGGGAGGAAAATGACATATGGTGTCATATGTAGAGATCAAAGAAATTAGTCTGACCTATTAAGTTTGACATGTCTTTTAGACATCCAAGTGGAAAGATTTAATTTAAAGCCATGATCATGTAAGAAATAGGATTCAATCTAGAGAATAGGATTCGATACCAATTTTGGGGACACCCCACTATTTACATGTTGTATAATGGAGGAAGCCCCAGCAAAGGGGAAAGAGGAAACTTTCAGAAAGACACAACGAAGCCGGGCGCTGGTGGCTCACGCCTGTAATCCTAGCCACTCAGAAGGCTGAGATCTGAGGATCACGTTTCAAAGCCAGCCCGGGCAGGAGAGACCGTGAGACTCCTATCTCCAATAAATCACCAGAAAACCGGAAGTGTCGCTGTAGCTCAAGTGGTAGAGCGCTAGCCTTGAGCTGAAGAGCTGAGGGACAGCGCCCAGGCCTAGAGTTCAAGCCCCACGACCAACAAAAAAGGAAAAAAAAAAAAAAAGAAAGACACAACGAAACTACAGCAGTCTGATTACAATAAAAATCCAAGACAGGAAGATTATCCAAGAAAAAGAAGTAGTAGCATCTGTTGAACAAAGGAAGAAAAACATGCAGTGAATATGAGACATGTGGGATTTCACATCATGGAGGATATAGGTGACTTTCAGAAGAACAATTGGTATAAGTAAAGACAGGAGGCACCTCTCGCTCTTTCTCACTTGTTCTTTTTTCCTTTACTTCAATAAGCTGAAAAATGACTTAGTGGAGAGAAAATGTTAAAAACAAAAAAAGAATCCACACCACCTAAATCAAAACAAACCTCTCTTAAATTTTATTAAAGGGGAATAAAGGGATAAGATAAAGTCTGAACTCTTCCCCAAAATTTTGCTTCTTAAACTTAATTCAGTGTTTCAACTAACTTGTCTTCCCTGTCTACCATAGTTCATTCAATTTTCCCAAGCCTTTGACCCAACAATTAATAAAATAATAACTTTTCAGAAAATGTTTATGCATTAGAGTAAATCAGCAACACAAAGATAATTTCCACATACAATGGTATTGTTTCCCATCAACGCACAGGAAAAAAGAAAGAAACATCCATATAAATCTTAAATGGAAGTTAATTAAAAAAAAAAACTTCTGGGAGAAGAAAACAGAACACTACTACTGCTACTATTATGAATACAATGACACTTTTCAAAAATCATGTTTACTAGCCTCTTTGCTGAGTTTCACAAATTATCTCATAGCAAATTTATAATTGTACATATAAGTATGTTCAAGTTTCAAATGTTGAAACTGATATTCCTCAAGCTGGATAGGAAAAAGTAGGGTTTATTCACTGAAGAAAAATGGTTATAGATAAGAAAAGAAAATGTAATAGAATGAACTTTAAGCAAGAAAGCATTGCAAACTATTTGGTATTTCCTCAACAGTGGTTACGAAATGTGACCTGCATCAGAAGCATACTTATCAGTTGGAACTTATAAGAGATGAAAATGCGCACACCTAACTAAATCAGAAAAGGTACAGGTGGGGCCCAGTAACCCTTGTTTCAGAATGTCTTCTGAGTGATTCTGATTCTCTAAAGCTTAAGAAATTGTTTTCAAATATTAGTTACCGGACAAGATGAGACTAGGGTGCAGATAAGGATCTGATATCACAGAAATGTTTTTATTATACACACACATACCAATGAGGTTGAGCCTTTTCTTTTTATGTGATTGAAGCCATCAAAAGATTTAAGTAGATTAGATGGAGAATAAATTTTTTTTAATTGTATTTTATTTTATTTGAGAACATACTGTACAGAGGGGCTACAATTACATGGGCAGGATAATGCATACATTTCTTACCAAGCATTGCAGCCTAGATGGAGAATAAATTTTGAGTGGTGTGGGACTGGACAAGGAAAAGATGGGTAACTCCAAGAGACAATTCTCACAAGCCAAGAGCATTGAATAGAGATGATCAATACATAAAACTGGAGATGTTTTAGTTACTGTCTGCTACTGCTTCTTTATATAATCACTCTGAAGGCTTGAAAAGTGCACAATATATTCTACTTACATAGATGCTAAATAAGTTCATATCATGGAAGAGAATAGGACAACAGTCACTAGGGGATGGGATAGGGGAAAGATGGAAAAATGGGTACCACAATGCAGGTAGAGAATAAGTCCTAGTGTTCTAAACATGGTAGGGTGGCTTTATACTTTATAAAAGAATTGGGAAAAAAAAGACTATGAGAGTCCCTAACACAAAGAAATTATAAATGCTTATGGACATAGAAATGCTATTTGTTCTGATTTGATCATTATACTTTACATATGCATAAATTACATAATTATACACGCATCAAGTGATCATACCATACCCTATAGGCAAGCACAATTATTACCTGTCAATTAAAAATATAGTATGTAATGGTTTCACAGAACATTCAGAAGAAGGGTTCACAACCTTAATTGTATATTGAAACAAGGAGCACAGTTAGCTGGTACTTACAATAGAGAGATGAACTGGATTTGCTTAGAAATTGTATATTATAACTTGTAAGATAAATTGGTAGTCTCTTTCCAATTACTTTTATTATTTAACTGAAAATATTCCAAGCTAATAATTCAAACACTTTTAGATATAGTTGATACGTGGGTGTATAGTAACTTACAACATTGCCATTTCAGGCATGTTAAAAATTCTGTGGGATGTTAATTGGACCATATTTCTGGGGTGTAAGAAGACAGCATTTTTCCTTCTTTCTATTATTGTGGGACATTTCAAAACAAAAATGTCATTTGTCTGAAAATTTGGAGTTTTCTCTTTTGGAAATTAATGCATATTTTAAGCTTAATTGCATACACGTTGTAAAAGTTAACCTACAAATAGGTAGTCTGTTTTCCGTATCCATGAGTCAAAAGGATCATTAAAAATGCATTTGCAAGCTGGGTGCCAGTGACTCATGTCTACACTCCTAGCTACTCAAGAGGCTGAGATATGAGCACAGTGGTTGAAGCCAGCCTGGACAAGAAAGCCCATGAGATTTTAATCTCCAATTAACCCTCCTCCACACACCTATCTCCCCCAAAAAGCCAGAAGAGGATCTGTGGCTCAAATAGTAGAGTACTAGCCTTGAGCAAAAAAAGCTCAGGGACAGAGCCCAGGCCCTGATATCATGCCCCAGGACTGGCACAAAAAAGATGCACATAGGAACCCTATGTCAGGGGCTCACACCTTCAAAGCCAAGAGGGATGGGTAAGACCTGAGGGACTCTCACCTCCAATTAATCAGCAAAAAGCTGGAAATGGAGATATGACTCAAGTGGTAGCACAAGCCCCAGTAGCAACACACACACACACACACACACACACACACACACACACACACACACACACACACACACACACACACACACATGCTCTAAATGAAAAATCTTGTAATATTTTTACTATTGCTGCAGGTAATATAGCAGAAAAGACATGCTGATGAAAATGAAAACTACCATAGCATCTTTATTTTGTAATTTATGTATTTTTAGATACAATTTATGTACTTCTCAGTTCTAAGATATTCCTTTAATATATTTAATGGGACTTGCTTTTTCCCTACAAACATTTTACATTTTATGGCATTTTATAACTGAGGAAAAGAAATGTGGTACTTGAAAATTAGAATACAGCCAATCATTTCCTTAACTTCAAATCCTAACCTCCAGCTTTCCAAGAAAAAGTGGTTTCTGAGCATTAGTATTCTTTACTCAACAGACTATTTATATAATGAATGTCCAAATTATTTCTGAAACTCTCTTTGAGAATGAAAGTGACCTTTTATCTAACTTATATGAAATTTTATGGTGTGTAGAAGTTAGCTTGTGATTATTTTTTGCATGATTAAAAATTTGCAAAGTTCTTATGGCTCCAAAGAGCCTACCTGTAATAAACAGCTTTTGGCTTTAAACCACAAAACAGGTCTGAATTGCTTGAGCATTAGAGCTAATTGCCTGCCTACTTCAAAGGAGAAACCGAAAAAAGAGGAGGAGGGGGTGAGTTCCAGAAGCCATGACATTGGAGGCAAATCCACCACTAACTGTTATGAGTTGTGGCTTGGAGGAACCCAGCAAAGTTATGGCCTCAGAACTGCTGTTTGCGATTAGGTTGATGGGGAGAGTCTATCCCACAATCTCTCCCTGCTGGGGACACAGAGTCTTTGTTCACATTCAGATTTCTCAAACTGTTGCCAGGGTCAAGCTGAGGTCAGGCACCACAGTGATGTATAGGAGAATATGTCTGGGAATTTCTCTCACACTTAAAACACATACCAGAAAATGAAGAAGAAGACCTTGCACAATCTTTCGGATGAGAACGAGATTAGACTGTACCTTTTCTTTTAGGGTCTTCATAATTTTCTTTTTCTTCTCCTGACACATAATGTTTTATTAATGTGAGTTGTGATAGCCCTTACAATTTTATGTCCCTTCCAGATAAGGATGCTCAGTAGCCACTATGACACTTCATTTTCCAGCCCTGGGGGAAAAGGTCCAGTAAATCTACTCTAAGAGATCTTGCTTTCCTTCCCCAGAATGAGTCAAAAAGTAATTGCCATGGGCCTGACACTGGATATTGCCCCACGTGTGTGCACTGGGCAGGGACATATCCTAATCTAGTCATGATCACAGCCTTCCAGACTCCCAAACCTGTGTCAGCCACTATACCCACCAGCTGGGCCCAGGGTTGGGAAGAGAAAGCCTGTGTTTGAACAGTAATTGTCACTGATGGGTGAATGCAGGCTACACTCAGAAGCTTTTTTTCTTTCTGCCTTCTTAATGTAAAATTTCCATGTGTGTTTTACCAAACAGGAAACATTCCTGAAACCCACAGATGACTGACTACTTAAACAAGGGTCCCCTCTCTGCTTTTGTGCAAAAGGGAAAAAAAACTGGAATAAAATGATTTGTAGGTTGTCTTGGAGTATGCTCAGTTGAACCAAACTCTCACTTTGAATGTATTGAGGTCCTTGTTTTCCCTGTAGCTTTCTGGAGTTTCCTATGGGACTGAGAACTATCTCCTCTGTTGTTTTCCTGATCACAGAGGGCGATGCATGGCTGGCAAGTGAGACTTTAAAGAGATTTTTTTTGTGCTCAGCTGCTATATATGACAGTGGATATTTCATTCTGCTGTCAGAATGTTATTAATAAAACATGGGGTGTGGAGAGGGCCACGATTTCCCCTTTCAATCACTTTAGCATTTGCAATGAAAATTTTATTCAGTGTGTAATTTTCAGTTAATGCTTGACACTTAAAATATCCATAGCAGCATTTTGTATGGTTATTGAAGGGTTAATTGTATCATGTTCTCTGCATAAAAGCTCTGCTTATCAAAAGCAAATAGAAGAGTGTATGCAAATGGGGTCTCAATGACCTTTTGCCTTTCCAGGGTTAATTTATATGGTCATTAAAGATTTTATGAAATTGAGAAGCCTGGTGCTTCAAATCCCATTTTACCTTCCTCTCCTAATTTATGTAATTCCTACCTGAACTGGGGAATTTGATTTTTATGTGTGTGTGTGTGTGTGTGTGTGTGTGTGTGTGTGTGTGTGAGAGAGAGAGAGAGAGAGAGAGAGAGAGAGAGAGAGAGAGAGAGAGAGAGAGAGAGAGAGAGAGAGAGAGTGTGTGTGTGCTGCAATGAAAACAGCATGCTGGGCTGTGGGGAGTTGCAAGTCTGGTTATCTGGCATTACTCAGATTGCTAAAAATTCATTAAAATGTGACATCAGCACACTGAGAGACAAATGATCGCAGGATGAAAGAGAACAGTGGGCCTTTCACGGATTAGTGCTGCACAGCCCCAGCATAGAGGCTAACTGCATAAACAGATTAATCCACCAGCAGTGGCATAGCTAAGATTTACAGAATAATTAAATAGGTTTGAGTTACTATGAGGATTTCCATGTAATCTAGCTGGTGTGAACCCGTGAATGAGGTGTGGCGTGATGCAGTTGTAGAAATATACCTTGTTATGTCCTAGGCTGTGGATAGCTTCCCCTAAGTTAAAAAAAATACTTCAGTGTAGCTGAAGTTTTTAAATCTTCCTCTAGCACAAATTTAAAGAACTTGTCTAAGATGTAGGGGTCTAAAGGCAGGAGAAACACCTGTCTTTTATTTAACTCCTTGTTATTTATACAATTTCTCAGGAATGTTTTCTAAGAACATGGTTTGTTCTAACACTCACTCAAGTCCACAGAAGAGGGTCCATGTTATAGTTTCAATGGTGCAACTCTTTGGAAAAACAATACAAAGAAGCTGGAACATGTTTTTTTGGTTTATTTTGTTTTCCTTCTTAGTGAGGAGTGAGGGTTAGGTTAAAAGGACAGAGTAGACAAATGGTAAGAAAATGGATGGGCAAATGCAGTCATAATATTCAACATATATATGTGAAAATGGATTAAAGTAAATTGAAGGGATGGGTGGGCATAGAAGAGATAGGAGAGAATGATGGAAGAGATGACATCAACTAAGATGCATTGTACTTACAAATTGACATGTTGAATAGAAACTCCCTTTTACAACTACTGAAGAATCATAATAACTAAAAACAACAAAAGAAATTACAGAATTGCCTTTGAGCCAATATTGTCTTCTTTTCCCTCTTAATCTATACTAAAAGTTAATTTATTTGGTAATAATTTCACATAGATTCATGTTCTCATAGATGCAGATGAAATTGCTTTCGCTACAAATTTGCCTCAGTAAGGTAGTAGCATGTACTGGTATAAACTTTTGCATAAATGAACACATGTATCTGCAGACCATTTGTAATTAGGTTTTATGTAGACAGACAGTTTATGTGAATGTACATTTGGGGACATTTTCCATTCTACTGACTGGCCTGCTTCTCCTAACAGAAGAACAAAGTGAGGAGACAGAAGGAGCTAGCAAGCCCATGGCAGTGGCTGAGGATGAGGAGAAAGACCCAAATGAAAAAGACAATAGTGAAGGCAAGAACTCCAGTAAAGACTCTGGTAAGATACTAGACTCTTTGACCTTTCTTTTTCCTGTTGCTATCCTTTCCTTGCAATCATCCTCTCCTTTACTCTCTCCCACAAAAAGCTTATTAAAAGCTTTTATTCATTTTCAACTGTCTGAGCATTCCTACTACTATTCATTCCATGTACATTTTGCATGTGATTTCTATCAGTAGCCTCCCATTGACCTATTTTTAATCATAACCATCTGACAGAATAGATGTGGATAAGTTGAAGAATATTACAGGACGACCAGTGAGATTATTTTTTAATCAAATCAGTTTGTGTGCTTGTAATTTTTTAAGCGCCTTTCATTAATCTTAGCTATACTTGTGATTCCTCTGATGGCATATTAATTTTTCATAAGCACAGGATTAGATATCACTTGAATTTTGTCATTCAATCATATATACCTCTTTCCCAGACTATATAACCCTAAAAAATGCTATTTTTTCCCTCCTTTTCATTTTCAATTTACACTAAGGAATTTGCCCTTTTTAAGGGCATCTATTTGAGGCATTTCAAACAAAATCCAGCAAAAAAGTTTACAGATGATTCAGCCTAAGAAAGAGGAAATATCATTGAAAAGGGATTAGGTGCTGGGTAATTTTGATCTTCAAGAATAGACAAATCCCAGTAATGAAAGCTACTGTCTTTGAAAACAAACCTTAGTGTCATGACATTTACTTGTGCACAAACAAACCCTAGGCCAGCATCTGGTCTGGATACCTAAGGCTTTTTCTGTGTTTGATTTGGCAAATATATGGCTACATCCATGCTTTGTATGTATGAGATGGAAATCTATGGTCGCAATGAATATTACATTGGCTACTTTTGCTGCACGCTATACCTAGTTTTATTATGTTGGACTCATTGGAGCAGAAGAAATGCTGAAACGGGTTCAAGCCTATTAGTTTCAGGTAGTCATTTATCTTTTCCTTGCATTCCAGTGACAGCCACACGTAAAGAAGCTTGTATTCACTATGAAGATATTGGGTTGTGCAAAATATATTAGTTTGCTCCATACAAGTTTATTTGAATTATCCCCTATTTGTAATTCAGTCTTGGCATATCTGAGTTTTTAATTTCCTTCAAAATTTATCTAAGGAGGTTCCATGCTCTTTTCCCACACTGTTCAAGCTAAATTTCATATAGGAATCCAGTGAGAAAAGCACCATTGTATTTGCTTCTAGGTTATAGTGTCTAACATATGATTCTAATTTGACTTAAACAAAGAGGGTCTAAGTTTAGTTTGGAGCCTAAAGCTAAATCTCCAAAGTGATGCTGTAGCAGTGTATTAGTAGGCTTGTTTCTGGGATGACAGACTTGGAATTGGAAGTACCTAGTGATCAATTATTGTCAAAGATAGTGCAATACCATCTAAACCTCACTTAAATAGGGCTGCAAATAGCAAGGTATTCAGCCTGTGCACTCTATGATGAACCTCATCAAGACTAAGATGTTGATTAGTTCAAGTTGGGTAGGATTTGGCCTGACATCAGATATATATTTCACGACACACTACAACATTACCCTCTTCTTCAGAAGAAGAATGTGTAAAACACATCACAGTGGCGTCCATAAAAGTCCATATAATATTTAGATACAGATCATTATGCTTGGTGATAGCTAATAGTGTCTTGTAAAGTATGGAATCTTGGATCTTTTGAAGAACAATCTTTTCTTACCAGTGAAGATGGAGTCTTGCTTGAAACATATCCCAGATGCAGGGGCTCTGGCTCCACCAGTGCAGTTTAGTGCTCTGAATAAGTAATGAGCTCAATAGCTCCCTAATGACCTGATGAGTTATTGTCCTTCCTTCGTGCCTAATTGTACCATACTGACAGGACTTATGTCTATGAGAGGAAAGACCATTGCGTAATGGTGGTTATTTAAATCAAATTTCATCCCCATAAAATGCCTCCCCAGGTATAGGGTAAAAATGAGCTCTAATCAAGGACTGTCTAAAAGCCAATGCTGAGATGTAACTATTTAGCCTTGAAAACTCTCAGCCTTTCAAACAGTTCTGGTTATTGAAAATGGACATGAACTTTTAACAAAGTTTTCTCCTAAAGTCTGCCTTGATAGAGTAAAAATTATTACATGGGTTTTTCCCTTGTAAATATGTCTATTTTTTAGATAACCACATACCACACACATACACCCACACAAGATATATATATATATATATATATATATTCTTATATAAGTTCTAATTGTCACAGGTGTTTGCCAACGTATAAAGCAAGCATGACAATATATATTTTTTATTTTTCTTATTTCAGATATAATTGTCAAAATATTTGCAAACTTACAAAGTAATCACTAATGTAATCACTATCTCCATGTTGGATGAGAAAACAGTTTGATCTCACTTTTTTTTAGACATGAAGGAATCAGCACAGTGTTAGGAAGAGCACAGAATCTCTGTGTACTGTTGTGCTGCACTGCTGATACTAGTTTGTAGGACCAGAGCATTCAAAATGAGACTTAGCAATATGCAAGTTATAATTGTTGAATATTCATTCATAATAAAAAAGCCTCCTAATGCTTCATTTATATTGTCATTTAAATCTAGTGCCACTTTAGATTAATTATAATCCAAATTATAGCTCAGTGCAGTGCAAGAATTAATATAGTTTATCCAGATTAATACATTTGCATTGAAAATGTAATATGTCTCTGCTGTGGCTAAGGGGACCACTTTTTTAATAAGGGAGTAAACATGAGGAAAGATGGAAATTAACCTTCATTATTTCAATTAAAATTATCTTTTCATTCTAGTCTCGTTAGAAAGAATACTGTACTGGTAATTATAATTTAGAAGTATTTAGAATTAAATAACCTGTTATATTCAAGCTTTATAGTATTCAAATTTTATCAATTATATTGATTCATAGATAATAACTCAGTATTTTGTTTTATTGTGTTTTAAAGGTTTGCTTTAACATGTGTGTTATTGGATTTTCCTCACTTGTTATGAGTATAAACCATTTTACAACCTTCTGTATTTTACGGATTGAGAGTTATTAAGTAGGCGGCATCTGAAATGCAATGAATTCTGTCATTTTTATATTAGCAATCTCATGCAAGTTAAATAATCCTATAGCTGAGGGATAATCATTGGCTTATCTATTTGGCAGTACTTATTTGTAATTAGACTTTATTTTGCAGTTAAAATTCATTAAAATTGTATTGTTCTTTGATAATATGGTGGTGTCCTTAATGATACAAAATAAATTAGGATCCTATTTCCTTCTTTTTTTGACTTATGGTAACAGACCTCATTTCAGATGAAGTTGCAGATAGAAAATATGAATAATCACAATACTTAATCAAAACCTTCCTAAAATTAGTTGACCTTTCTTTAAGTAGGGACATTTCCAAGATTAGAAAATCCAGTCAAAGGAGTTGGTTTCCTATAATTTAGTAAGGTTTAATGATATTAAACTTGAGACAGCACCCCTTTTGTATAAAAGAGATGCAAACATAAAACTGCAGTGTCTTTAAAAATAATGTTGGTGACCCCCTCATCCGCAGGTGTCTATGTTGGTCACACAATTCTACATCTCAGTATTTTTTTAATCAGTGGTTCACTTTTCCCTGGTGCCTAATCCTAATTTGTAACTTTGTAACTTCTCGATTTAAAATGAAAGGGTCTTTGGGAATCTCCCCATTTATGTGACTATCATTGTTTAACTAACTAAGTCAGTTAGTAAGAAACATTGAACCTGACACATTAGGTCAGTGTTTATACTATAGTCAAAAGCCATTGCAGTGTAGTGGCTGTAAAACTTTACACTTACTTTCTTTGTTCAATATCAAAATCACTACTATATTTTGATTTAAAATGATATGCATTAAAAATAAGTCAACATGTATTATTACCATGCATGAAACAACAAACACACACTAGTGTATAGGCTTAGGAACACATTTTAAATGTTGAATCCAGTGTTGTTTTTTATCCTTTATAGTATTAGAAGAAGATACGCATTATTATGGTTTTTTTTTTCTCTTTGTATGACCATACTGTGGTTTGAACTTAGAGGACCTCATAATCGTTCTGCTTACTTGTCTGGCTGAAGCTCTACCACTTGTGCCACATTATTAGTCTGGATTTTTGTTATTTCTTTGAAGGCCAAGTCTCATGGGCTTTACTACAGGCTGACCTCAAACCATGATTCTCCCAACCTCAACCTTCTGAGTAGCTAAGAATGCAGGCATAAGCTACCTGGGCCTAGCAAATCATATGTGTTTACAGAAAGAGGATCATGGGTTAACATTTACTAGTTGCAAGTTTCTGGAAAGCTTATTTTATTTTGAAGACCCCAAAGCACCTTCAAATAACACATCATTAAAATTATTTTTCAACTTGTATGTGACAATCTTTGATGGAATAGAGAACTGAATCAACTTATTTGGTGTCTTCCAGTTGTACCATGAACATAAATGTGGTAAGAGAATAGAACATGGTATTAATCTCTTTAGGGGACATATTACTACTCATTAATGAGAAATTTTTTGAAAAACTATTTATCTGTCTGTCTATCTATCTATCTATTTATCTATCTATCTATCTATCTATCTATCTACCTATCCTATTTAGTGCTGATCCTGAATACAGGGCATGGGCACTGTCTCTGAGTTATTTTGCTCAAGGCTAGAGCTCTACCACTTAAGCCACCATTCCACTTTCAGCTTTTTGGGGGGTTAATTGGAGTCTGTGAGAACTGACTTTCCTGTCTGGGCTGGCTTTGAATTGAGATCCTCAGATATCAGCAACTTGAGTCACTAGGATTACAGGTGTAAGTCACTGGCACCCAGCAATGAGAGCTTTCCAAGAAAAATATAACAAAGAAGGCAACTGATGGACTGATTTAATAAAAATAATTTTGTACAACTTGACCTTACATATTACATAGTAAAATTTATTTGCAAATATTGAATACTAAATTGCTTACCTAAATGTTTTTGAGATTTTTTTAAAGCTGTAATATAAAGTACATATTGTAATTTTGACAAAGTAAAATGAATTTTAATTTTGAGTTTATTTTTGAGATAAGCATTCCTTCTTTGAGCACATTTTTGGAAAACAAATACTTTTTTAATTAGTATAATTAAACTTGCAAGTTTATTTCAAATTTAAATTTATTAAATACTTTTTTAATTAGTATAATTAAACTTGCAAGTTTATTTCAAATTTAAATTTATTAAATACAATTGTAATTTATTTTTTGGTTACTTGTAAATTTTACATTTTAGGGCATATGGGAAGACAATATGTATAAATTCTAACAAAATCTAGTGTTTATAAATTGAGAAATTAATATTGTGGTAATCTGTTTAGCATTAAGTTTTAATTCTGTATCCTCTAGGAAAATAAAATCATTGCTATTATGTCATTTCATTTTAAAAATTTAGTTTCATTAGGATCACTTTCTTTAAAATTTCTTTCTGAATTTAAAATTACTGAACTCATTTCTATGAAATAAAATATTCACCCCTATCCAGGGCAGGAATAAAATAGATTTCTTCTTGTTCATTTTCATTTTGTTTCCATAACATCCTTGACCTTATTTTTAAATTAAAACTGGGTTATTTTGCAATAAGGTACAATTTGCTCATTTATACAAACCGTATGTGAGTTGAGAAAAAAAATCAAGATAAATCTTCATGCGCAGCATACAATCAGATTATGCCTGGACTATATATTTACACAGGGCCTGATAGCAATCAATGGTTTAGCTTCATTGCATTTCAAGATGTATTTGCACCCAGTTGTCCAGCGATAGTGTCCTCACCCTGGAAATAATTTAGTTGCAAATTGACTGGAAGATGGTGAAAATTGAAAGTTAAAATTAGAAATACTCATAATAAACAGCAGAAAAAAGGTCGGATGATGCCGTGCGATGATGAGATTGGAATGGCTGGTAAATGAGGTTTTGTGTTTGTCGTGAGATGTGTGTGACATGCCTACCCAATATCGCTGTAATATTCAGCCTTGCAGAGGAGATTATTGTGCAAATGGATCCTGGAAAGAATTCTCTGGGAAATTAAAATTGTTCTGTTTTCTTTGATGTGTATGAGGGTCCTACACATTACATTGCTCATTTAGGCCAAAATTTAAATCATCTTTAGTATCAAATATTTGGATTAACCTCATAAAGCAATTGTCTTCCTGAGATTTGTACTATATTGTTACATGTCTAAACAACCACAGCCAAGAGTATATCACTAATCACAGCAGCAAAAATGGTTAATTTTTAAATCCTTTTGTTTTGTATATCTATCCATGGCTTAAACTATTATTTGGGCTACCATTTTATAAGTAGTCATCTCTCCTTAGAATTCTAAATCTCAGCACTCAAGAATTTAGAAGAGGTCATTAGACTTGAAGCAAATAATGAATTTCTAAGTTAGTATTTGTGAATGGGAGTAGATTTGCTTTAATGTGATAAAGGCATTCAAGGCACTAGAGAGCACATGTTATTGATGAACCTTTCAAGGCCACCTAAGGTTATCTAAACACCAGACAGGAGTACATTTTAAAATATATTTATAAAGTCTACCCAGTGAACACAAAGAAGTATGCTTTTACAGTTTAAGTTTAGCTTGACGACTTACTTTCAATGAGTGTGGATTTTTTAGTTACAGTTATTTGAAGTGCCTAATATTTTTTATTGTGACATTGTGTTTATTAATTGACTTGTCCTTTTTTGGGGGGGAATCAGGAATAATCACACCAGAGAAGGAGCTAAAGGTCAGTGTGGCAGGGGGCACTCAGCCTCTTTTGCTGGCAAAAGAAGAGGATGTTGCAACCAAAAGGTCAAAACCTACAGAGGACAACAAATTCTGTCATGAACAGGTAAAGATGTTATTGTCCCTTTGCTTTTTGTTTATTTGCTTCTGATAACCTCTCAGTTCAAAAGGTTCTGTATTTTTAAAATACATTTTGATAATTAGTAATGTGATTAACATCTGGTATCACGTCTAACATTCTGAAGCTATGAGAGGCCATTACCTACTGGTGACCATGTTTATTTAATCTTTTCCAGTTCTATCAGTGTCCTTATTGTAACTACAACAGTAGGGATCAGAGTCGGATCCAGATGCATGTCCTATCTCAGCACTCGGTGCAGCCGGTCATCTGCTGTCCTCTCTGCCAGGATGTCCTCAGCAACAAAATGCACCTCCAGTTGCATCTGACACATCTGCACAGTGTGTCTCCAGACTGTGTGGAAAAGCTGCTTATGACAGTAAGCATGGCACATATGGATGCATGTGTGACACAATGTGTGTAAAGTTAACAATAACAGATTTGCAATTGTGGGTCAATAGAAGTTTATTTCTACTTCAAGTTCTATTTTTTATTAAATTGGCTTTGGCACAGAAGTCACATTCTGGACACATTTGTCATCTCTTGCTTTTAGGAAAATTATGATTTAAAAATTATGATATAGGGCTGGGAAGTTGGCTCAGTGGTAGAGCGTTTGCCTTGCATGCCTGAGGCCCTGGGTTCGATTCCTCAGCACCACATAAACAAAAAGAAAAAAGCCAGAAGTGGTGCTGTGGCTCAAGTTGTAGAGCACTAGCCTTGAACTGAAGAGCTGAGGGACAGCGCCCAGGCCCAGAGTTCAGGCCCCACGACCGAACCCAAAAAAAAAAGAAAAAAAGAAAAAAATTTATGGTATAAAGCATAATTTTATAGAGAGACATTTTCAATCTCTTTTATATCTATGATGTTAGTAAAATGACTTACTTAAGCATCTTGAGCGTCTAAGTTCTTTGGTTGTTAACACAGAAAATGGACCTACAAAAGGTTTGAAGCGTTAAAACACCGCACACAGTATAATAATATTGACAGTTTGGTTGTGGCTGCTTTGGCTAGAGAAATGTAAATCCTACTGCCCACTTCAAGTTGTAACAGAGTTTATGATTGGTGGAGCACTATTAACATGGACCTCCTTTGGTTGTCAAAGGTGCCGGTCCCTGATGTGATGATGCCAAACAGCATGCTCCTGCCCGCGGCTGCCTCTGAGAAGTCGGAGCGCGACACCCCTGCAGCCATGACAGCTGAGGCCTCTGGGAAATATTCAGGTATGCCAGCGTATCCTGATCTACAGAGAAAGCCCTTACGAACTGCCTGTGTGGCATTGTTCCCAGGTTATTATTTTCAAACAGTTGGCTTTTTCTGTTGTTATTTGTTTTTCCCCATGAAGGAAAAACATATGGCATTTTCAGGGAGTATTTAGCCTCTGGTCTCTGTCTGTCCATGGAGGACAACCTAAAGGTTAGATGGACAAGAATATTCTATGTGTTCTATATATGAATACCAAGATTATGACCCTTGGTATCTTGTTGACTGCAACATATTTATTTAATTTTGGCTTATTTTCTTCTGCATACTTAAAACTTTCAAGATGATTTCTGGTTTTACATCCTTAGCACACAGCCCAGGGCTTGTGACTCTCTCAAATAAGCTTTTTGTTTTTGTCTTCTTTTTTTTTTTAAGTAGAAATCTTTGCGGGCTCCCATTAACAGTATTGAATGACATTTAAGCAGTGAGTTTTCTTACTTTCTGAAGTGATGTTTCTGCATTCTTCTAACAGGAGAAAGCCCCATGGATGACAAAAGTATGGCAGGTCTTGAAGATTCCAAGGCTAGTGTGGAAATAAAAAGCGAGGAGCAAAAACCAGCTAAAGAACCCACCGAATTGTCAGAATGGAACAAAACTAGCAGCAAGGAGGTGAAAATCCCCGACACACTGCAAGATCAACTCACCGAACAGCCCAAAAGACAACCGCTCTCTGTTTCTGACCGCCATGTTTATAAGTATCGCTGCAACCATTGTAGCTTGGCTTTTAAAACTATGCAGAAGCTTCAGATACATTCCCAGTATCACGCGATTCGGGCCGCGACGATGTGTAATCTGTGCCAGCGCAGCTTCCGTACATTCCAGGCTTTAAAAAAACACTTGGAAGCGGGCCATCCTGAACTGAGTGAGGCTGAACTTCAACAGCTGTATGCCTCCTTGCCCGTGAATGGTGAACTCTGGGCAGAGAATGAAGCCATGGTTCAGGATGACCATGGCCTAGAGCAGGATATGGAGAGAGAGTATGAGGTGGACCATGAGGGGAAGGCAAGTCCTGTAGGAAGTGACAGTAGCTCTATTCCAGATGAGTTGGGCTCTGAACCAAAGCGGACCCTACCTTTTAGAAAAGGGCCCAATTTTACCATGGAAAAATTCCTGGATCCATCTCGTCCCTATAAATGTACAGTGTGTAAAGAGTCATTCACCCAAAAGAACATTCTCTTGGTTCATTATAATTCAGTGTCTCATCTGCATAAGTTGAAAAAGGTTTTGCAGGAAGCCTCCAGTCCTGTCCCGCAGGAAACCAACAGCAACACAGACAACAAACCCTACAAGTGCAACATCTGCAATGTTGCCTACAGCCAAAGCTCGACCTTGGAGATCCACATGAGGTCTGTGCTCCACCAGACGAAGGCCAGAGCTGCAAAGCTGGAGCCAAGTGGGCCCGTAGCAGCTGGTGGGCACAACCTCACAGCCAATGTGACTAGTCCTGGCCAAGGGATGTTAGATTCCATGGGTTTAACCACAGGCAACAGCAAAGATACCCACTTAGATGCCAAAGAATTAAACAAAAAGCAAACCCCTGAGTTGATCTCTGCTCAACCTCCCCATCACCCACCGCAGTCACCAGCACAAATCCAGATGCAACTACAACATGAGCTACAGCAGCAAGCTGCGTTCTTTCAGCCACAGTTTCTAAACCCAGCCTTCTTGCCTCATTTTCCAATGACCCCAGAAGCACTCCTGCAGTTTCAGCAACCTCAGTTTCTCTTTCCCTTCTACATACCTGGGACAGAGTTTAGCTTGGGGCCAGATCTGGGCTTACCTGGCTCTGCCACCTTTGGTATGCCAGGCATGACCGGAATGGCTGGCTCCTTGCTTGAAGATCTGAAGCAGCAGATTCAAACTCAACATCACGTTGGCCAAACCCAGCTGCAAATTCTTCAGCAACAAGCACAACAGTATCAAGCCACTCAGCCCCAGCTACAGCCTCAAAAACAGCAGCAGCAGCAGCAGCAACAACAACAACAACAACAACAAACAAGCAAATTATTGAAACAAGAGCAAAGTAACCTAGCCAGTAATGACTGCCAGGTAATGAAAGACATGCCATCTTATAAGGAGGCAGAAGAGGTTGCTGAAAAGCAAGAAAAACCAAAGCAAGAATTGACAAATGAAGGCGAAGGCCTCAAAGAAGGCAAAGACACAAAGAAGCAGAAGTCTTCGGAACCATCCATCCCTCCACCCCGCATAGCTTCAGGGGCCAGGGGAAATGCAGCCAAAGCATTACTGGAAAACTTTGGTTTTGAACTGGTCATTCAGTATAATGAAAATAGGCAAAAGGTGCAGAAGAAGGGCAAAAGTGGAGAGGGTGAAAACACGGACAAACTGGAATGCGGAACGTGTGGTAAATTGTTTTCCAACGTTCTTATTTTGAAGAGTCATCAAGAACACGTACACGGACAATTTTTCCCATATGGAGCGCTAGAAAAATTTGCTCGTCAATACAGGGAGGCCTATGACAAGCTTTATCCAATTTCTCCATCCTCCCCGGAAACACCACCTCCACCACCTCCACCCCCTCCCCTCCCACCAGCACCCCCACAGCCCGCTTCCATGGGTCCTGTTAAAATCTCTAACACAGTTTCAACTCCTCTGCAAGCTCCACCACCAACTCCTCCACCACCTCCACCTCCTCCTCCACCCCCACCTCCTCCTCCACCGCCTCCGCCTTCAGCTCCCCCCCAGGTCCAGCTGCCTGTGTCTCTTGACCTTCCTCTCTTCCCTTCCATCATGATGCAGCCCGTGCAGCACCCTGCACTTCCACCCCAGCTCGCCCTGCAGCTGCCACAGATGGATGCGCTCTCCGCTGATCTCACCCAGCTCTGCCAGCAGCAGCTGGGGTTAGACCCCAACTTCCTAAGGCATTCTCAGTTCAAACGGCCACGGACAAGAATTACAGATGATCAGCTAAAAATCCTGAGAGCTTATTTTGACATCAATAATTCTCCCAGTGAAGAGCAGATCCAAGAAATGGCAGAGAAATCTGGCCTCTCTCAAAAAGTTATCAAACACTGGTTTCGAAATACACTTTTTAAGGAAAGACAGAGAAATAAGGATTCACCGTACAACTTCAGCAACCCTCCTATAACTGTTTTAGAAGACATCAGAATTGACCCACAACCCGCCTCTTTAGAACATTACAAATCAGATGCATCATTCAGTAAAAGGTCTTCTAGAACGAGGTTTACTGACTACCAGCTTAGGGTCCTACAAGACTTTTTTGACACAAATGCCTACCCAAAAGATGATGAAATAGAACAACTCTCTACTGTTCTCAACCTGCCCACTCGGGTTATTGTTGTATGGTTCCAGAATGCTCGTCAGAAAGCACGGAAGAGCTATGAGAATCAAGCAGAAGCTAAAGATAACGAAAAGAGAGAACTCACAAATGAACGGTACATTCGAACAAGCAATATGCAGTACCAATGTAAAAAGTGCAATGTGGTGTTCCCCAGAATCTTTGACTTGATCACACATCAAAAAAAGCAGTGCTATAAGGATGAAGATGATGAAGCCCAAGATGAAAGCCAAACGGAAGACTCCATGGATGCCACGGATCAAGTGGTGTACAAGCATTGCACTGTATCTGGACAAACAGACATAGCCAAAAACACCGCTGCCCCTGCAGCAAGTTCTGGCTCTGGGACAAGCACGCCTCTGATTCCATCACCCAAACCAGAACCTGAGAAGACGTCTCCAAAACCTGATTATCCCACAGAAAAGCCAAAGCAGAGTGACCCCTCTCCCCCTCCTCAAGGCACCAAACCAGCCTTGCAGTCAACATCGACTTCCTCAGACCCACCACAAACGTCCACAGCCCAGTCCCAGCCCCAGCCACAGCCACTGAAACAGCCCCAACTTGTTGGAAGACCTCCCTCCACTTCTCAAACTCCTGTCCCTTCCAGTCCCTTGCAAATTACCATGACTTCTCTCCAGAACAGTCTACCTCCACAGTTACTCCAATACCAATGTGACCAGTGTACGGTTGCCTTCCCAACTCTGGAACTTTGGCAGGAGCACCAGCACATGCATTTCCTTGCTGCCCAAAACCAATTCCTTCACTCTCCATTCTTGGAAAGGCCCATGGACATGCCATACATGATATTCGACCCCAACAATCCTCTGATGACCGGACAGCTGCTGAGCAGCTCTCTCACACAAATGCCACCGCAGACCGCTTCCTCCCACACCGGGGCTCCCGCCACTGTGGCTGCATCCCTCAAAAGGAAACTGGATGAGAAAGAAGACAACAATTGCAGTGAGAAAGAGGGAGGGAATAGTGGTGAAGATCAACACCGAGATAAACGCTTGAGAACAACCATTACCCCAGAGCAACTGGAAATACTCTACGAGAAATACTTACTGGATTCTAATCCTACCAGAAAAATGCTCGACCATATTGCACGTGAAGTCGGGCTGAAGAAAAGAGTTGTGCAAGTGTGGTTCCAGAACACAAGAGCGCGGGAAAGGAAAGGACAATTCCGAGCGGTGGGTCCGGCACAATCTCATAAGCGATGTCCCTTCTGCAGAGCCCTCTTCAAAGCCAAGTCGGCTTTGGAAAGCCACATTCGCTCTAGGCACTGGAATGAAGGCAAGCAGGCAGGCTACAGTTTGCCACCCAGCCCTTTAATAGCCACAGAGGATGGGGGAGAGAGTCCACAGAAATACATCTATTTTGATTATCCGTCTTTGCCATTAACTAAAATTGATCTCTCAAGTGAGAATGAACTGGCTTCCACCGTGTCCACGCCTGTGAGTAAAACAGCAGAGCTATCACCGAAGAATCTCTTAAGCCCTTCTTCTTTTAAAGCAGAATGTCCTGAGGATGTAGAGAACTTGAACGCCCCTCCCGCTGAGGCTGGGTATGATCAAAATAAAACTGACTTTGATGAGACTTCGTCCATTAATACAGCCATTAGTGATGCCACCACTGGTGATGAAGGAAATGCAGAGATGGAAAGCACCACCGGAAGTTCCGGAGAGGTGAAACCAGCTCTGTCTCCTAAAGACCCCAAAGGTCTTGACGCTTTGCCAAAACCAGCAACCACACCCACCCCAGAGGTCTGTGATGACAAGTTTCTCTTTTCTCTCACGAGTCCATCCATCCCTTTCAATGATAAAGATGGTGACCACGACCAAAGCTTCTATATCACAGATGACCCAGATGACAATGCCGACCGCAGCGAAACATCGAGCATAGCCGATCCCAGCTCACCCAACCCATTTGGATCTGGCAACCCTTTTAAATCCAAAAGTAACGATCGGCCCGGCCACAAGCGGTTCCGGACCCAGATGAGCAACCTTCAACTTAAGGTTCTCAAAGCTTGTTTTAGTGACTACCGAACTCCAACCATGCAAGAATGTGAAATGCTGGGGAATGAGATTGGTCTGCCCAAACGTGTGGTTCAGGTGTGGTTTCAAAACGCCAGGGCCAAGGAAAAGAAGTTTAAAATTAACATAGGGAAGCCTTTCATGATCAATCAAAGTGGAACGGAAGGCACCAAACCCGAGTGCACCCTCTGTGGGGTGAAGTATTCTGCCCGCTTGTCCATCAGAGATCATATTTTCTCCAAACAGCACATTTCAAAAGTGAGGGAGACAGTGGGCAGTCAACTGGATCGGGAGAAAGATTATCTAGCTCCAACCACTGTTCGGCAGCTGATGGCCCAGCAAGAACTTGATCGTATAAAGAAAGCTTCAGACGTGCTTGGATTAACAGTACAGCAGCCAGGCATAATGGACAGCAGTTCCCTCCATGGCATTAGCCTGCCGGCATCTTATCCAGGACTCCCAGGCCTTCCGCCAGTGCTTCTCCCTGGAATGAACGGTCCATCCTCCTTGCCTGGATTTCCACAGAATTCAAACAGTAAGTCACCAAAATGAAAATCTCCCTAGTTAATTTGGCATCATTAGACACCCAACACATGTAACCAAGACGACTGTGCATTTTGATTTCTTTTTAACCACTGAAACGAATAATTATTTTGATATATATATATATATGAATACATACATATGTATATGTATATATATATAAAGATTATCTATAATAATCAGGAATTGTCTACCCAAATTTATGCAGAAAATCAAGATTAGATAGCAGAACAGATTCTCACAAATGGATTGATTTATTATTGCATCTTGGCATCTTAGAAATATTATTTTTACATTCTACTCTAATACAGGTTTCAAATGCCTTTCAACACAAATGTGTAGCACAATATTTGGTATGAATATCGAGAAAGTGAAATATTGGAACAATGCACTTGCTGATGTTTTAAAGTATGTTCTTTCCGAGGGCCAAGATATTTAATTTTGATTTTGTTTCTTGTCTGTTTGTTCCCTGCTTCTACCCTATAAATTCCAAAAGTTAAGGGTTCTATAGTTACAGATATCTACCCACAGTGCACCTAGCAGGTAGTAAAGCTTGTGTTTCAACTTTAATGACTAAATATATGATTTCTGTGATAATGTGGAACAGTATTGTTATATAATTTTGATTTTCTAAGCTTCTTGATTTTTCTTGCTACTTGTTATTTAAATAAACTCAGAAGCTCATAGTGCATTATTACTCCATGCCCTGCTGCTGTTTCTCCTGGCTAAGGTTTATAATTAAGGCATAATAAAATTATACAGAATTATACAGAAAAATACAATTTATGCAGTTAAGATACATAACTATATATGTATATTATATACATATACATACATATATAACTATATATATATATATATATATATAAACAATGTAGTTATCTTGTAATTTCCTCTTCTCTCTTTGGGAATTTGTTGTTTTGATGATACTAGGATTTGAACTTTGGGCCTCACACCTATGCTCTACTATTTGAACTATGCTCCATCCCTTTTTGCTTCCAAGTTTTTTTTTTCTTTTATTTTTTTTGATAAGGAATTTTTGTTTTGTTTAGTTTCTTTTTCATGGACCAGAGTGGACCATGATCCGAGTGGACCATGATCCTACTATTTACACCTCCCTGTTATATAGGGTTGGAGGTTCATAATAACCTGACTCATTGGTTGAGATGAGACCTCAATAACTTTAACAGGATTGGCTTCAAACTACCCTCATCCCATTCTCAGCCTCCCAAGTATCTGGCATTACAGGAACATGCCTGGGCTATAATTTCTTTAAGTAAGTTTTTTTATCAGTGATTTTTGTTTCTTTTTAAAAGAAGAAATTTGGCCTTCTAAAGAGAGCTATCTAGCATTTAGCTATCTAACACTAATCATGTTTACCTACAAAAGTTACTAAAAACTGAGGAAAACTTTTTTTCATTTTTTCGCAATTGCATTTTGACATACATTTCAAAGCTTTCAGCTTCATCCTCCTTTGACAAGAGGCAACAGTGGCCATTGTGATCTTAAGAACTTACCCCTTTTGTACCTTAAAGCGTGGGAGGCAGAGAAACAATAATACCAAGTTCCTCTGCCTCTGCCCACCCACTTTTCTGTTCTAAATGGTTTGTGGGCTTTTGAGAAAAGTGGAATGATGTCTCACCTAAGAAAGAACTTGACCACGGACATCTGCCATAACCTTTCTTTTAGTTGCAACACCAACTCCCTTTTCATCCGAAAGTAGTTTTGGATAAATTGTCTGATAACTGACAGACCTAATTATTATAACTATAATTATGTATTTTATGTTATAGTGTAGTTAAATTAAAGGAAGCACTTTAAAAATAATAAAACAATAGAGGATTTTCTTTTCATCTAATGTTAGTCTAATTACTTTATAGTCCCACTTTGTATAGCACTGTGATTATTAATCAATAAAAAAACCCTGAATTATGTGGAAGAACTCTGTGATCTATTTTGTAAAAAGAGGGCTTTAAAAATACTTTACATAGGCAGAAACAATCGAAATATCTATGCCTTTGTTCTATAAATTACTATTGATTGATAATGATTGTTTTATCATCCCTGTCAGTGATGGTCACAGTACTTGTTATTCTCTTGGCTGGGACAAAGGCATATCCTGGGACAATGGGTCCTTATGCCAATTGCTCTTATTTGTTACTCTAATATGGACACTTTGATGGCCTTTATGAAAGAAAATGAGAGAGTAAAGTTATTTATGAAATATTTGAATAAATGTTTCCTTCACTCTACTTAATATAATTTATATCTTTCCCTGAAATATAGATCTTCTTTGCAATTATCAGCATTACTGAGCTGTTGGAGGTAGGCCTTCATGACTAGGAGAATCTTGAAACACACCAAGTAACAAGGAACTCAACAGTTCATCTGTTGCTTTATTAAATCAGAGACCAAACTAGCCAAGAAGTTGTACAGAGAAAAGCACCAGCTGGACACCAGTGGCTCATACCTGTAATCCTCACTACTCAGGAGTGAGATCTGAGGATTGCAGTCCAGAGCCAGCCTAAACAGGAACGTTCATGACACACTTAGCTCTAATTAACAACCAAAGAGCCAGAGCTGTGGCTCAAATGGTAAAATACTACCCTTGAGTATAAATGCTCAAGGACAGTGCCCAGGCCCTGAGGTTCAAGCCCTGGGACCAGCCAAAGAGAAAGAGACAAAGACAGAGACAGAGAACACTTCTACCTATTTGTGTGGGATTTAAAACGTTATCATGGTGTAGTGATCAGTGGGGCTCCATCTAAGAGGATGAATGCCCACATTCCTGGCTGTAATCATTTTGAACCAGTTCATGGAGTAGAATGGGTTCTCTACCATTCTATTATCATCTTCCTAATGTATTTTTTTATCAAGTAAATTTCTTCATTTT